>NW_005871175.1:2718320-2720883 GCF_000147115.1 Myotis lucifugus | reverse complement strand
TCTCTCTCTCTCTCTCTCTCTCTCTCTCTCTCTCTCACACACACACACACACACACATGCACACACTACCCAGTGAGGAGCAAAGGTAGAATAACCCAGATCTTTGCCTATTATTCCCTCATGGTACCATTGCTATCTGGGAATTTGCTTGTACCTCCTGCAATTGCTGCTGTGAATGCAGATGCCATCCTAGCTGCCAGGGCACCTTCTGACACCAACCAGGAGTGCTCCCCAGGAAGGGGTCTGACACCATGTGCCAGCTGCTGCTCCAGACACCAGAGCCTTGGACCACCCAACACAGAGCATATTACTTCATTCCTTGCTCATCCAGCTGCCATCTCACTGCCATTGCAGCCAAAATCTCAGGAGATGTCTGCCATAATACACAAACTCATGGATAAATCACTCCTTGGACTGATGGATGTCAACAAACTCTCAACATAGCTTTTCTTCTACCATCTGTGGCAGGAAAAAAAATATTTAAATGAGGCCCCAGTGGACTCCATTCAGTAACTATCAGCTATTTCTCAACACGGGCTTTTATTTATGGCACAGAACAGCGCTTTAGTGCTAGAGTATGTTGTTTGATTCTTGAAGTTTTATTCTAGGTCTCCCCTTTAGGTGACACTGGAAAATAGAACTAACCTATTTGCAAAACTTGAGCCCTGTTGGCAGGAAGACTTGAAGCCATATCAGATTTCTCGATGAGTAAGATAACAAAATACCTTTATTTGTCTGTTACTTGCAACCGAAAGCATCCTAACTCGTGCAAAGTTAAGCCCACCACAGCAGCCATGGTGGAAAATAACATCTTAGAGGCACATATCCAGAAGTACAGAGCTCTTTCCGGTCAGGAAATCATGAGTGGGTGATTTCCTTAGTGTGAACCTGCTTCCACACGATCCGGCCTATCCCTGGCATCTAAGGGAGGCTTCGTAGCTCTAGACAGCATTGCTTGGAACTGTACCTCACATTGCACCCATCACCACTGCCTCCGGACTCCAGGTTATAGGTAATGGCCTGCGGAAAACTGCAGGAAGAATTACAAAATGAGGAAGGAAAACAGAACGTCTGCTGGAAATCAAGTGTTTGAGGCCACATGTGTCTCGTTATGGTCATGACATTAGACCAACTGCGGCTCTCCCTGCCTCGTTTTTTCCACGGAAGAGGAGAGAAACAGCAGCCAGAGAGCCGCTGGAGAGAAGCTGCACATCCTGTCTTCACGGGCTATTTCTTTCTTCTCTTGTATCTTCTCATTCTCAGTCTCACGCATTGCTGGTTAGCTCATTACCAATTTACCCAGGTGATAAGGCGCTGGGGCTTCCTAAAGGCTCACCCCAGAAGGTGGAATATTTGCAATCGGTGTTCTTAAAACAGTCTTCAAAACGCCCAATCCAGGCTGCTTTGTCGTATTACTGACCTCCTCGAGGTCTTTATAAAGTAAGGCAGGGCTTTTTTCTAAAGCATTGATTTGAATAATTTAGCTTCAAAAACCAACAAGGGATTTTACTGAGTGGAAGACCTAAGTTCATGTCTGTCATTTGCTTAACATTAATTAATAGGCAGGCACAATGCTAAGCTCTTTACTTGTAAACATCATAATGACCCTCACAGTGATTTTAGTATCCCCATTTCACTGATGAAAACACTGAAATTCAAAGACTTAGATTACATAGCACCCAAAACTTGCAGAAAGTGGACTAGCAATAAATGAAACAACAGCACGAGCCCAGTGATAGATAACGGTGGATGCACAGTGCGACTGGGGGAGACAAAGAAGAGAGACCCTGCCTCCATTCAGGGGAGCAGCCTCCCTTCAGCTTTGGCCCCTTCTGCTGGGAGGGAACACAGGCCCAGGGTTTCCAGACCTTCGGTCTCTCCGAAGAAAGCAGAAATCCAAGTTTTTATGTGAAATTGAAATCTTATTGTTAAATGTTGGCAGGTATTAAAAAGCTTTTCAGCTCTCTGCGGCCAAACACAATACAGCTGTGAGATGGATCCGGCGTGTAAGCTGCCTGTTTGCAAACTCTGCGCTCTGTCCTGGGCAGTGGGGAATCCTTTGGGGTTCCTTTGTTCTCTTAAAGAAACATGGCTCCTTCAACCAGAAGCCAGAGCTTTAAATTATCATGAACAGTTCAATACCGAGACGTAGCCGTTGCCCACCCACCCGCCCTTAGAAATACAAACATCCATGACATTACTCCTAGGAACATTCATGCATAACTTGTGAAATCATTATCCTCTGTGACTTGGGGGATCTGATTTGACAAGGGGGTCCCCAAGCAAAAAGAAGATGCAAGAAAGAAAAGGAAAACCAAGTGCCCAGAGAAAGACGCCGGGGCACCCCACTGAGCGCTGCCGACCCCCTTCGCTGGCCCCTGTCTGTTTTCACCATCCAGACCCCTGAAGCCCAGCCCACCATTCTCCTTTTCTGATTTCTCTCCTCGAGGAGATAACGAGGACCCAAGGCCTCTCGGTGTGTTTTACATCAAAGGCCACTGAAGGGTCCTGACAGGCTGGATGTCAGAGCTGTAAATAAACCATTAATCACCCTGCCATTTCA
>NW_005871175.1:2716440-2717634 GCF_000147115.1 Myotis lucifugus | reverse complement strand
CGAGCACCAAGGGAAGGGCCACAGGGACACAGCGAGACAGTGATGATTTTCCCACTGGCCCAAAGCAAATGACCCCCATGGTCTGGGTTCCAAGAATTCGAGCCCAGGGAGAAGGCATGCAATACCTTTCCAGAACAGAGGTTTTCCTCTGTGTGATAAGCTGAGGATCAGCTGAGCAATGGTTCTAACTTGGCCAATGTTACCCACTGGAGGCCAGGTCTCAGGTGCAGTTTTACTCATTCACTGAGCTTCTCCTTCGGGCAGGCACTGCTCTAGGCCCAGAGAAAGGACAGGTGAGGTCCCTGCTCTCCGGGCGTTTACATTCTTGTTGGGTTAGGCAGCCAATAAACAAACCAGATAAATTTAGATAGTGATAAAGCTCTAAAGAACATAAAACAGGAAGGCAGTGTCAATGGTGATGGAGGAGTGGCTATTTTAGTTTGAGTGGAGAGACGAGAGCTTTCCTTTTACTTGGCAACTAAGCATGGTAGAAGGCACGAGGGAGTTACCAAAGAAATGGAAGGAGTGATGTTCCCGTTTGAAGGGCCTTGTGCTCAGCTGGAGAGATAACTTCGGGAGAGTCCAGAAGAAATTACGAATATGCAAAACCTACCCGCAAACCTGGAAGCCTGGAGACTGCGATCTGGGACACAAGGCAGAGGTCAGGGCGAGCTGAGTGAGGAAGGACTGGCCTCTCGGAGAAGATGAGTCAGCATTGGGAATAAACTGTGCATCTGGGCTGTATCGGGGGAAAGAGCCTTAGGTCCTTCCCACGGAGCCACTGGAAACTGGAATCAGGGTCTGGTCCAGGGCTGAGATCTCTACGCTGAATTGTCAGATGGTAGATAACAAGGTACCAGCCTGGGGTCAGAAGAAGAAATGACACTGTGTTTCAGATAAACTCCAAACGCCTTACCCTGGCCTCCAAGCACCGCCTGCCTCCTGACCCCGTCTCCTCCGTCCTTTCCCCCTTGCGCAGCCCAACTGGCCTCCTGCCCACACTCAGCCAGGCCCATGCTTTGTCTGTGGCTGAGTCCTCTGCTCAGAAAGTGCCTCTGTCACATCCTCACATCACTGGCTCCTTCTTGCTAATTGGTCTTGGCTCCGCTTCCTCCTCCTCTGCGAGGCCCCTGCTGAGCATCCTTCCCAAAGGGGCTCGGCCTTCCCAATCCCTCCCCATTCCCCACGCCCTGA
>NW_005871175.1:2711530-2712802 GCF_000147115.1 Myotis lucifugus | reverse complement strand
AAAAGGTCATGGGCCGTTTCCCTTTTTTTGGGGGGGCCCCTTTGAGCTTCCTTCCCAAAAATGCCTCCGCCTTCCCAATCCCTCCCCATCCCCACGCCCTGACATAGTTCTTCAGAGCACTTTGCTGTCTGACACCTCGTGTTCCTTTATTGGTTTGCTTGTCTGTTGCCTGCTTCCCCCTCTCCAGAAGGGAAGTGTGATGGAGCTGGAACCTATGTGCTTTGTCCCTGCTGCATCCCCGTTGCCAAAATGCCACTGGACACAGAGCAAAGGTGGAACAGACACTTGTTGAATTCATTACTTCAGTGTCTCCTCCTCTGCACCAAGAGCCCTATTATGGGCTCTTTTCATAATAATATAACATCCATTCAGTCTTCCCCACAATGCTCTGCGGCAGATATTGTCATGCTCGTGTTACAGATGAGGAAACCAGGGCTCAGAAAAGCTAATTATCTTCTGCAACATTATATAGCTAGTACGCAGCATCTGGACCAACCTGTCTATCTCTAAGGCCTACGTCTTTTCTAGTTTTCTCCTTTCTTCCTAAGGGAAAAGAGAAAGTGAAATCAGGAGCAAAAGGGATCCAAGTCAGATGAAGGTTCTCGTGCCACAGTGAGGAACCTGGGGAAAGTCAGTCCAGTTGTCAAGTGAAGGCCAGGAACACCCGGGGACAAGACCAGAACAGGTGAGGATGACATTCGTGTTCACATTCACCAGCTGAAACAGGGCAGGACTGGGTAAGGAGTCACCAACAAAAAGGTGAGTGGGGAGCCTTTAAACTCCCTGCTGTGCAAGAGGTGTGCAGCTAAGTACACCTGTGAGTATGCCCGGGCTTGGTGCCACCCGAATGCCACTCAACCCCCAGAGCTCTGTTTGCTTAAACAGAGAATAAGCAAAAGTGGGGGAAACGGCATGTTTGACACAGGTAGTCTGGATCACCAAGGGCATGACGTCTTGCTCAAAGGTAGAGAAAGAGAATTTAAATTCCATATGATAAATCATCTTGTAAAGCAAGGCTGACCTGGGCTGACCTCGCCCAAAATATCCAAAAGAGACATAGCAGACAAACCTCACCCCTGGCCAAGCGCCAGCCCATGGAGATGGCTCTTGAGAAAGGCTCTGAAGGTCTGTGAGTCCTGGCAGCACACAGGGGAGTGTTCCCTAGGCCATGCTGGCGGAGCGAAGGTGGTAGCAGGAAGGCCCACATGCTGTGCGCTTGCTCTCCCTGCGCAGACCACACTTGGCTTCAACGTGAACTTGCTGCACGAAATG
>NW_005871175.1:2697937-2710554 GCF_000147115.1 Myotis lucifugus | reverse complement strand
CATCACATAGCAACACCCAGCTTCCTCTCCCTAGTGACTAGGCTCCTTGCAGTTTCTTCAGCCCAGGAACACAAGTGGAAACATTTTACACTTTACCCAAGTGTCTGTAAAGCATTTTCCTGTGCCTCATATCATTTGATCCTCACAGAAGTCCTGGAGTAGGTAGATAGGAGACTTGGTGGAATCCTATTTTCTTTTCATGAGCCAGAAAATGGAGATTTAGAAAGCTTAGAAACCTGACCCGACTGAAAAGAAGTAAGAAATGGTGGACCTTGAAAATGACTTCAGATTTTCTCACTGAGCAGAATATAGTCAAACACTGCTGCAGTTAAATATTTTACCTTTAGTTCTCCCTGTGTGATCTACAATAATAATCTGCTTCATGTTGATATTTACTGCTGTGTTGCTGACAATTACCTGAAAGAGAGGTTGGGGTGCTTCACTGGGCTGGAAAAAGTTTAGCTAAATCAGAAAGCAGGTCTAATTAAGCAAGTTTATCCTATATCTATAAAAGGCTAAGTTGACTCACGCATGCATGATACATATAAAGCTCTCACTGGTGCCAATCGCACGTTTGTGTTTCCATCTGTCATTATCGATTGTGGATTTGGTTGACACTTCTATTATAGAGAAAGGGTGAACAGCAATATTAAAATATTCCTTCAAATTAATTTCTTTTCAATGTGCATGAATTCGTGCCCCGGGCCACAGTATGTCAATAATCTCTCAATAAAACTGGAAAGAGAAATAAAATTCTGGAGATCTGATTACACTGGTCCAACGCTCCTTCGTGGGATGCAGAGCTGGGTAGGTGATTGCTGTGCCCTGTTGGAGAGGCATGCCGTCCAGCTGGTCACTTTCTCCACTGATATCTGGGTAGATTGCTGCAGGTGGGTGCCCATGCCTCTTGGTATCATGCCCTTTCATTGTCATCTGCCACAGTCCCAGGACTCTGGGCTCGCCTGTGTGCCTCACTTTGGTCAGTGGGACAATAAACAATAGAAATAGAAATACAAGCAGAAGCTTGAAAAGTGCTTGCGCTCGGGGGCTTGTCTTCTCTGGCTGCTGAAAACCCTGAGGCCAACACATGAACAACCACACTAGCCTGTAGGGTCGGCCATGAGGAGAACCAAAGTACTGCCTAGTTGGGCTGGCTTTAGCTCATCAGTTCCTTTGAATACAAAGTACTGCCTAGCAACTCAGAATTGCCCAGACAGTGAGGCCTTTCTGGACCATCCAGCCCAAGCTGAGCCACACTGACTGCAGGCACAGATGAGGCCAATGCAAATTCTGCTATTAAATGATTGGTTTTGGTTTTGGATTTTTAATATATTTTTATTGATTTCAGAGAGGAAGGGAGAGGAAGAGAGAGCTAGAAACATCAATGATGAGAGAGAATCATTGATTGGCTACCTCCTGCACACCCCACACTGGGCATCGAGCCTGCAACCCGGGCATATGACCAGGAATCGAACAGTGATCTCCTGATTCATAGGTTGATGCTCAACCACTGAGCCACACCAGCCAGCCTAAATGATTGTTTTTTAAGCCACTGAATTTTGAGGTGTTTTGTTATGCTAACTGATGGCACACTCCTGGCCCCACTCATTTACCTTAACTCCTGGGTTATGAGGCTGTGACTCCTACTTTAGCAAAACAGAAACAACCCCATAGATACAGAGAACAAACTTGATGGTTGCCAGATGGGAAGGTGTTGGGGGATGGGCAAAAAAAGAGGAAGGGATTAAGAAGTACAAATTGCTGCTTATAAAAATAGCCACAGAGATGTAAAGTACAGCATAGGGAATATAGTCAATAATACTGTCATAACTATGTATGATGTCAGATGGGCATTAGACTGATTGGTGATCACTTCGTAGGTATATAAATGTCTAATCACTATGTTATGTTGCACACCTGAAACATATAATATCATATGTCAACTGTAATTGAAAAATAAATAAATAAAAGATATTAAAAACCCTTCCCACATATGTATTTACACTCACTCACACATGTATGTAGGCACTTGATTAATAAATGAGAGCAGGAAATTTAAATTGTTCAATTTAGCCCCCAGAACAGCATCTGGTACAAAGTTGGCCTTTAATAAATATCTTTTGAGTGGCGAGATGAATTAACAGATGTTTCCCTTAGTAACTTAAGAGGTAGCCTAGAGGTGGTCACTACGCCGAGGACTTGGGCGAGTGGAATCTCCAAGATAGTCTCCAGGTAGCACTAAGGATCACCAAACACCCATTCCAGCCCACGCTGGCTTCCCACTGCCGTATCTGCTAAACTAGTTCTGGGAAAGCAGCACTTGCGAACCAACTCAATGGGGACGGAGGTTTGACAAGACTGATAATTACAAACGATTTGTCACTTGAGCTCAGCTTTCCACTGGTGCTGACAGGGTCTGAATGGCAAGGGGACTTTCCTAGGAAGGCTGAAGAAAATATGGTGTAGCTGTGGGTGTCAGCTGAAGAACAGCCAAAACGAGAGCTGGATCCCATTTTCCCACTGAGCGAATCATGACTGTTACTTTTCAAGGGATTAGAAGGAGGAATGCCATGTGAAGGAAAACCCGAAATACTCTGAACACCCTGCAGTGAACACATAGCATCCTCGTTTGACCGTAAGAAAGGTCAGCAGAGTACACTGCCTCCTGCCTTTCTTACTCATTGTTTTTCCTTTCTCAAAAAAAAGAGGATGTTTATTAAATTAATCTAAAACACCATTTTAATTGATCAAAGACACCAGGGTGGAGAGCAACCTGGAAACCATAACAATTGTGAAAGTAGTGGAAAGCAACTCGGAATCACATAATTGGAAGCCCTAGGTTTTAGCACAATAGCCTGCGTCTTCATTACTTTGACTGAGTAATTAAACCAGTCTGTCTAAAATTCAGTGTGCTCATCTCTAAGATGGTGGGAAATAAAATTCACTCCATCCCCTTCGTAGGGGTTTTGAGAAGATTAAATGAGATGGCATAAGCAAAAATGTCACTCCTACGTTAATGATTATGGGATAAAACTGGTCATGACCCACAGGTACAAATACAGGAAGAGCATCTGCACCAGGCCCTCCTACGAAGGTGAGATGACGGAGCCAATGGTAAGCAGTGAGCCAAACCATCCAGGAGGAAACTGAAAGGAACCAGGATCAACTCAACAGGTGGAATCAGAAACAGACAGATGTGGGACTGACAGGAAGTGGAGGCATTAGGCAGGACTAGGACACAGAGAGTTAAGGATGGGCCGTGAGGGCAGGGGCGCTGAGTGGACAGCTGCTGGTTTGCCTGCCCAGCATCCATCCCCCCTTCCTGGCTTTCCTTTGAGGATCTGTCCCTTCCCTCATTCCATATGCCGTGCCCAAGGCCTGGCCAAGATCTCTCCCTGTGACTGGACCTATTTCAACTAGATTCTCCTGGGAATACAGTGACACCAGGATGGAAGTATTTGGAACAAATATATTCCTTAGAAGCACACGTAAAAAACCCTTCATGAGTCCTGCAGCCCAAATCTCCAAGGCTGCCCTGGCTGCAGAATTTTCTGAAGCCTAATTGGTCAAATCAGTCAACCCTTCCTTGTTCCATGAACCACTCAGGATTCTTCTAGCTTCTTTCTTTTCCTTCCTTCCTTCCTTTCTCCCTTCCTTCTTTCCTTCCTTCCTTCCTTCCTTCCTTCCTTCCTTCCTTCCTCTTTTTTGCTTAAGTTAACCAGGTTACCAGAGTCCATTCCTGCTCTGGTTACCTTGTTAACCAGATAAATAAACAAACAAACAAATGTGAATGACCAAGCCATATACCTAAGGTCTAGGTTCAGAGACGGGAATGGGTGTCTTACCTACATGTTGCTCTTGGCGATGTTGACTTTCTCCTCTCCCGGTCCTACCCTGCTTGTTTCTATAACTTTTCTGAAACATTTGAGAAAATTGTTGTACTGCTGAACAGGGAGCGATGGGAAAGATCGGGGTGCAGAGTGAATCCAGGGCTTAAAGCAAAGCTGCTACCAGAATATAATATGGAGCTAAGCAATGAGTCTCCCTTCTATCTAGTACTGCAGGCCAAATTGTCATCAAAATGTCATGACTAATTTTATATTCCACCGAGCGTCTGAGAAAAACTACAGTGAAAGAAACAAGAGAGCACAGTGTATGGCTAAGGGACTGCCAGGGCTCAAAGCCTCATTCTGCCTCTTGGAAGGGGTGTGACCTTGGAAACGTTACTTAACCTCTCTGTTCCACTTTATCCCTCCTGTGAAATGGACATGATAACCACACAGGCGTCTAGCTCCTAGAGGTATCATGAGAATAAAATAATTTGATATTTATAAGGTGTCCAAAATCATGCTTGGCACATAGCGAGAGCTATATAAGGGTTTGTTATAATAAATCATAAATGTTTCCCCTAAGAAAGGGTTGGGAACTTGAGATGGCTTAGCCCAGAGAGTAAGTCTTTCAAAAAAAAAAAAAAAACAACCCCACAAGAAAACCTTTCAATAACAAATATGAACTTTGCTAAGCTAAACACATGCCGTTCGACACCGAGAAAAGATCAAAGGAAATCAGCAAACAGAGTCCTGAGTCATGGTTGTTTGGGGTCAGTTATATCAATTGACCCTTATTTATTTTGTCTGAGAAGAGGGGGATAAGGCTCCCCCAAAGGTAATGAGGCATTGGGCTGGTGGTCCATGCAATGACAAGCTTTCTTAAAACACAGAGAACAGCCCCACCCCTCAGGTTCCCCACCCCTCAGGTTTGGGGACTCGGTATGTTGGTCATCTTTTGTGTTACTTAGAGAGTGCAATCTCAGACACTCACTTCCGGCCTCACCTTATTCCCTTGGAGATGGGCACACAGGTGGTGATATGGAGCTGCTG
The DNA here is from genome assembly GCF_000147115.1 of Myotis lucifugus. NCBI lineage: Eukaryota > Metazoa > Chordata > Mammalia > Chiroptera > Vespertilionidae > Myotis > Myotis lucifugus. The sequence continues at coordinate 2,705,674 of NW_005871175.1, read as the reverse complement.
CCCAGCTTCGCCCCCACGGGGACAATCACCCTGGCTTAAGGTCAACACCTCCTTCCCCGAGGAGCCCAGACGACAACCATCACCCAGGGGTGGAAAGTCCCTGGCAGCTCAGTCTCTCTGGTTTTTGTTAGCATATTCTAGCCCTCTGCTCAGTGAAGAGGGGTTGTGGCCCCAGAGCCAGAGAAAAGGGAATAAAAAGGGGGACTCTCAACGGTGCTCTGAGAGAGGATCAAGTAAAGCTAGAACTGCTCTGGGCGTCAGCTCCAACTTGATTGTTCCTGTTTCGCTAGAAGTATTTGTGGTTTGGGCTGTCAGCAGCTACTTCTTGCTTCTCCATCTGATGATTTTTCCTGACCCACTTGCTGAAAGAAGCTCAGGCAGAGAATCTTTCTCTACACTGACTTGGATGCTGAAGTGGGGGATGTGCTGTGGTAGGACCAACGGCGGCTTCCATTCCTCCCGCTTTGCTCACACTTCAAAACTATCCCCTTTCCCAGCACTTGTGAGATATGGTTTGCCCACTGGGCAGTCTTGCATGCCCTGATATTCCTCTCTCAAAATGTCTTCCATTTGCTTTCCATTCCTGGCCAATGCATATTCCCCTGTCTGTTATTTTAAGACCTTCATAGGCCCTAAGCACTCTGGTTTTTGGAGGCCCCACCCCACATCGAAGCAGACATCCAAATCTGCATCCACACCCATCATCAAATACAAGTTCCATGTAATAACAGATGATTTTTTTTTATAAATAAGCATTTTTATTGTAATTTTGCAGCTTTTTATATTTTAGAACCAGAGTTGTTGTTTTTCAAAAGTAAAACTCTTTCATTGGCCTTTGAGGATCTCAAAGGCCCTAGATATTGTGCCTATAATAAAATGTCCCTGTCCTTCAACCAGGGGCAGTGGCTAGGAAGACATCCAAAAAAACCCCCAAAAAAACAAACAAAAAAGGGCAAAGTCATCACGTGATGATGATGAGGGTGATGAGGATGAGGATGAAGAACAGGAAGTGGAAGAGAACCATTTTTACCAACTTGTGCTACATGTACCCACATACTATTTCTATCCTTTTCTTATGGTTGAGGCTCAGAAAATTTGGTTCAGTTAATTTAGTTTCTAGTGGTTGGTATGAGATTTGAACCCATATCTGTCTAATTCCAGTGTCTTCGTGCCTTCCATTTTGGCAGCCCATTGTTGGCTATTTTTGGTCTTCACTTATAACAATAAATAGAAGGCTAAGCCAATCTTACTGTTCAGCAGCCAGCCTCTCTTCCATGGAGCTGTGAATAACATTGCCCCAGTTACTAGTCAGTGAGAACATTTTCTATAGGCTTCTGTTTTTTGACTCTGACCATCACAGTAATTACCACAGGCTGACATAATGCAGCTCTCAGCTCTCACTGGTTTGTCAGGGAGCCTTGAAATTACCCTCCTCTCTTCTCCAAGCCCCGTTTCAGTGCCTCCACATTGAAGACAGGGATGCTCTAACTCCTACTCACCCCTTTCCTGTGCTACTGCACCACTTCTGGTTGAGGAAGGCTATGTTTTTAAACATACTTTTGCATTCTCACCACCTCTGTCTTTCCCTATCTGATGGAGCTCACAGTTGTGTACAATTAGTTAACTTCACTCACTGTCTCTTGTGTTTATGGTTCCCTGCCCAATTCTAAGTGACAAATGGCTATCCAAAGCCGTGGCTTGACCCCAGATGAACCTGTGTTTCATTGCCTTCATCCCTGTGCATGGGTCAGCACTCAGAGATTCCCATAGCTCTTGCTCAGCTGGTAATTGATTTCCATGTGAATTCATGGACCAGTTGGCAGAACTGGGCCATTGCACACATTGGCAGCCCAGGTAGGAGGTAGCCTATGGCAGCCACCACTTTATAGCAGGTCTATCAGAATATTCACTTCAAATAAAGTCCTGTACTTAAGGGACCTTGCCCACCCAATGCTAGAAAGGTATGATGGCTACTAATGATTCATATCCCAAAGTTACCAGACTTCGCCTGAAAGCAGGAATTCAACGAGCGATTCCCAAGCAACAGAACAAGAGTTTCCCCAATTTTCTTTCCAACTTTTTGTTTGGCTTCTGTGCTAGCTGATGCCAATCAATTGTCAAGAAATGAGGAATAGTGTCTGGTATCTGTTTTCCATCGAGTGGTGTGTTTATTTATGCATCATTAATACCTTCACTTTAAGAGTTGTTAATGTGTCATGACAATGTTTGTTCAAGCTCAGTAAAGTGCAGTGAAAGGGGAAGGGTTCTAGATAAGAAATTTGAAGACCTGGGTCTTAGACTGAGCTCTGCTTCTCACTGGATGTGTACCTTTGGCCTCAGTTTCTTCTTCTTCATTTGGCGAGCGGGAGGGGGGGGGGGGGGGAGGATGAAGGAGAAGAATAAAGAAGAGAAAGAGCCCTGACCGGTTTGGCTCAGTGGATAGAGCGTTGGTCTGTGGACTCAAGGGTTCCAGGTTAGATTCAGGTCAAGGGCACATGCCTGGATTGCGGGTCGGTCCCCAGTAAGGGGTGTGCAGGAGGCAGCCAATCAATGATTCCCTTTCATCATTGATGTTTCTCGCTCTTCCTTTCCCTTCCTCTCTGAAATCAATAAAAATATCTTTTTAAAAAAAAAGAAGAGAAAGAAATAAAAAGGGAGAGAGGGAGGGAGGGAAATAGAAAGGGAGAAAAATTGTGAGAGAGAAAGTAGGTGGATGGATAAATGATTTCAAAATAATTCTCCAGCTTCCTGCTTTATCTATTTCAAGGCTTTGTCATTAGGTGAATTAACATTTAGAATTGTTATGTTTTCCTGATCAACTGAATCCTTCACCATTATGAAGTGACATTTTTTTATCACTAGGAATATTTTTTGTTCTGAAATCTACTAATAATATAACTATTCCAGCCTTCTTTTGATTAGTGATACATGGTATACATTTTTCCATCTTATTTATGCTTCATATTTAATGTGTATTATTTTGTAGGCAGAATATAGTTTGGTCTTTTTTTCCTCTGCCTCTAATTGGGATTTTTAAACCATTTACACTTAATGTGATTATTGATATTATTGGACTTAAATCTATCATCCTATATGTTGTTTGTTTTATTTTTGCTCCTTTTTTTTTTTACTTCTCTCAGATTGATTCCATGTTATCTTTTGTTGTTTTATTGTAATAGTTGCATAAGTTATAGTATACATCATTAACATATCACATTCTACCTTCAAGTGATATAATTCTACTTCACATGTTATATAAAAACCTTATTAGAGTATACTTCTATTTATCTCCTCCCAAACTTTATACTGTTATCATCATATATTATGGTTTTACTTATGTTATAACCCTCATATTACATTGTTATGATTTTCTAAATAGTTGATTGCCTTTTAAAGATATTTAAATAAGAGAAAATTTCCTACATATTTATCTATGTAGTTACCTTTTCCAGTACTCTTCATTCCTTTGTGTATATTCTTTTTCTTTTCTTTTCTTTTTTTTTGGTATAGCAAAGGTGGAAATTTATTAAAGAAAAGTACAGACTCCCACATGGGGAGGGGGAAAGAGTCCCACTGACTTCCTGTGCCCTGATATCCCCTCTGATTGGTCAATATTCCCTTTTGATTGGTTACTATAGTAACTTCTGAAGCCCTCCTCCCTCATTGTCTTCCTATTCCCTCTGGGCTTTCTTCCTCCTTTATTTTGTAAATATAGACCTTTTTGGCTACTTCAAGTTCCCTTGTCTTATGGAAATGTGTCTGTTGCTGCTCCCTTTTGTTATGGAAATGTAACTGTATCTGGCTTCCTTTTGTTATGGAAATGTAACTGTGTCTGGCTTCCTTGTGTTATGGAGATGTACCTTCTCCCAGTCTGTATCCTTGTGTTTTTCCATGGACCCAAATTCTAAAAATTCCCTAAGCCTGCCTATATTGCCCTAAAATTCCTGTTTCAGTCCCCCCTCCAATAAGGAAACCCCAACTACTATTGGGGACAGGGGACACCATGTCTTTCTGGCTGCTTCCTGCTGGCAAAGGGGTTGTAGTTTGGGGCGGCAGTCAGGGTCCCATCGGAAGTGGGTGGTGTAAGGGTCCACAAAAGATGGATATAGTGGCCTCCATTTGCTGTTCCGTTTGGAGGACCAGTTGTAGCTTTAGGGCTTCTAAATGGAAAGACATTTTCCTTCTGCCTGATGACTTTCTTAAACATTTCTTATAGACCAGGTTTGTTGCTGATTAATTATTTCAGCTTCTATAATTCTTAGAAAGATTGTATCTCACCTTTGTCTTTAAAACATTTTTTCTCGTATGTAATTCTGGATTGGCAGGGAGTTTTTCTTTCAGTAATTTAAAGATATTGTTTTATTATCTTCTTACTTGCATTGTTTCTAACATGATATCTGCTGCCATTCTTATCTTTACTACTCAGTTCATGTTTCTTTTTATCTGGCTGTTTTTAACATTTTTTCTTTAACATTAGTTTTGAATATTTTGATTATGATATCATCTGGTATAGTTCTTCATGTTTTTTGTGCTTGGGGTTAATTGAGCTTCTTGGATTTTTAGGTTGATAATTTTCACCAAATTTGGGAAAATTTCAGCTATTACTTATTCACATATCTTTTATCTTTTTTGGGGGGGGGGTGGAATTTCAATTACACATATATTAGGCTCTTTGATATTTTCCTACAGATCACTGTTGCTTTTTAAAAATTATTTCATTTTTTGGTGTTTCATTGTAGCTATTTGTTCCAATTATCTATAGGAACGTAAGCACAGGTGACCCAAAGCGTTTCATTTGGATATACCAATACAAACATCAGAGGGTACTTACTATTAATTAATATGGCCGAGCTTAACCAAAAACTAAGAGAGAGAGAGAGAGACACAGGAGATAAACAATGCAAGAAATCACACAGGTTTATTTACCAGAGAGCTGATGGGTTTCAGTCCTTGGCAGGCCACCCGGAGACACTCGCCGACAGAGGAGACACACGGAGGTCAGAGGTCATCAAAATACGCTGCAGCAAGGAGCTCGGTCTCTTGACTCGAAGAGAGGCCTCTGGCAGTTTGGGCTCAGGCAGAGCAAGAATGGCAGTTTCGCAGTCCGGCAGTTTCCAGGGGGGAGGAGAGCATCCTGTCTGTGGAGGGCAGACAAGCGTCTCAACTTCAGCAGATTTGCTCTCCTTAAATCCTTGAAGCTGGGCGTCTTCAGTGTCTCATATCGGGTGCCATACACGGGTGCCGCCCTGTTATCTAGGTATACACTCAGGCAGGAAAGTTGTGACCATGTTCAAAGCTTATCAATCATACATACATCTTATTTTTGGAGTTGTTTACAAGTTTTGGTCTAAGAATAAAATGGGGTCTACTTATGCTAACTTATGCTAATACAAAGTGAGTCTACTTTATGCTAACTTATTGCTAATACAAAAATGGAGTTTACTTTATGCTAACTAAACTTATTACTATAACAGGCTTCTTCAGTGTCTCTTGCCAGTGTGTTCCGGTGGCCTTCTGGGCTTATCAGGATGCACACGCAGGGGGTTGCAAGTTTCTTATCAGGAGTTAACATGCTGGGAGTTATTGGTCAGGAGTTACTTATCAGGGTCTCTCACACACACACACAAGTTAAGTTTCACTTCTAAGTAAAGTTTAAAATTCACTCTAATAAAGAAATGAAATTTGATTATACTATCTTATACTAACTAAACTTATTACTGTAACACTATTTTCTACTACTATGTCTTCAGGCTCACAGATATTTTCTTCCCCAACATCTAATCTGCTTTTAATCCAGTGTATTCTTCAATAAGCATTGTAGTTTTCATCTCTAAATATTCTACTTGGTCTCCTTTACCCATCCATGTCTCTACTTAACTTTTGAACATATGTTCAGAGTTATAATTGCTAATTTAATATCTTTATCTGTTATTGTAACATCTGTGTCAGATCTGGGTCAATTGCAATTGACTGATATTTTTCTCCCCTCGGTGGGTCACATTTCTCTGCTTCTTAGCAAAGCCTGGTAATTTTTTATTGGATGTCCACCATTTCATATTTTAACTTTGTTGGGTGCTGAGTACTTTTATTTCTAGAAATATTTTTAGCTTTGTTCTGGAGCACAGTTAAATCAGTTGGAAAAAGTTTGATCTTTGGATCTTGCTTTTAAGACTTGTTCATTGGAGCAGATAGGTGCTCATTCTAGGACTAATTATTTCCCATTGTGAAAGCAAGACTCTTCTGTGTACTAAAGAACTCACAGAACTCAATAATAAGAAAACAAAATATAATTCTAAAAAATATGTAAGAATGGCAAATAGGCAGATAAAAATGTGCTCAACATCATTATTTATGAGGGAAATAGAAGTGATGAGATACCACTACAAACGTATTAGAATGAATAAACTTTAAAAACCAACCATATCAAGTGTTGGTGAGCATTTGGAAGAACAAGAACTCTCATACACTGCTGGTGAGGATGTACAATAGTATAATCACTTTGCAAAAACAGTTTAGCAGTTTCTTAAAAAGTTAACTATACACCTACCATGTAATCTATCTCTTCCACTTATAGGTAATTACCCAAGAGAAATGATTGAGGGCATATGTCCTGCTATACATGAATGTTCACAGTAGTTTTATTTGTAGTTACCCTAAACTGAAAACCACTCACAAGTTTATCAAAAGGTGAAAATACAACCTGTGGTTAGCCATACAATGAAATACTACTCAGTGAAAAGGAATAAACTATGGGTACACTCCACAACTTGGATAGATTTCAAAATAATTATGCTGAGTGACAGAAGCCAGACAAAATGAGAGTACATATTCATTTATATCATATTCAACAATATGCAAACTACTCTATTGTAAAAAACAAAATAGATCTGAGGACCTGGAGGTATGGGGAATCTGCAGGAGGAGGGAGAGATAGGAAGGAGAAATTGCAAAGGAGCTCAAGGAAACCTTGTAGGGTATATAAACATATACTTAATATACATAAAGCACTTAGAATAATGCCTGATATACAGTAATATGTGATATATAGTAAATATTATATATGTATTTGACATTGTTATATACAAATATTATTCTTTTATAATATTACTATAATATTTGATATATAGTAAATATTATATATGTATTAGACATTGTTAAATACAAATATTATTCTTTTATAATATTACTAGTAGCCCAGTGCACAAAATTCATTCATGGGTGTGGGGGGTGTCCCTCAGCCCAGCCTGCACCCTCTCCAACCTGAGATCCCTCCGGGGATGTCCAACTGCTGGTTTAGGCCCAATCCCTCTCGCAATCTGGGACCACTGGCTCCTAACCGCTCACCTGCCTGCCTGCCTGATCGCCCCTAACCACTATGCATGCTGGCCTGCTCACCCCCAATGGCTCCCCCTTCTGGTCTGATCACCCCTACCTGCCCCCCCACCCGCCTGCTCACCCCCAACTGCCCCCCCCCGCCAGCCTGCTTACCCCTAACTGCCTCTGCCTCGGCCCCGCCACCATGACTTTGTCCAGAAGGACGTCTGGAAGGTCTCCTGGAAGGTCTCCCAGTCTAATTAGCATATTACCCTTTTATTAGTATAGATATTATGTTATTATACACTCTATATTATTATGTAATAGTAGTATAAGTTATATATTATATATATTAACATACTAATAGTATACTACATACTCATATAAAATAGTATCTACAATAATAAAAGATAAATATGTAAA
>NW_005871175.1:2694167-2697038 GCF_000147115.1 Myotis lucifugus | reverse complement strand
CATGAATTTCGTGCACTGGGCCACTAGTAATATATATTATGTAATGTATATATAATACTATGGAACCCTGACCATGTACCAGGCACTGGGCAGGTTTTTTACATTATTTTATGTAATTATCCCAATGATCTTAGAATTCATTTAGCAAATATTAAGCATCTGTCAACTATGTACCTGACCTGGATGTGAAATTGAAGTCCAGGTGTCTTAATTCAGGCTGCTATAACAAAATACCGTAGACTGTGTGGCTTATAAATAACAGAAGTTTATTTCTCACACTTCTGGAGTCTGGGAAGTCCAAGACCGGGGCATGGGCAGGCTTAGTATCTAGTGAGGGCCCACTTCCTGCCTCATAGATATAACTGCTGTCTTCTCGCTCTGCCCTCACGTGGTGGAAGTGGTGAGGAAGCTCTCTGGAGCCTCTTTTATAAGGGCACCAACTCCATTAGCTCCACCCTCGTGACCTAATACTCTCCCAAAGACCCATCTCCTAATGTCATTACATTGGGGACTGGGTTTCCACATATGAATTTTGAGGGGACACAATCAGCCCATAGCACCAGAGAAGTCAAGTGACCTGCCCACGGTCACAGAGCTAATGGGCAGGGAAGCCAGTCTGACTCCGGAATCTGAGCTCTTGCCCATCATATTCTGTGGCCTCCTATCAGATGGATAAAAACTGGTGGGAGGAATGCAAAAGCAAGTGGCCATTGGGTGCAGGTGTGTGTGGGAAGGAGCTCTGGGATGCCCAGAAAGAGCATTTGGGGTGGCCCTTTGGTCACCTGGGAGGTGGACATGGGCACAGCCCTGCAGAGGTTGGGTGCTGGGAGGGAGAGCAGAGGGTCTGCTGAGACCACGCTCAGAGCTCTCCAGCCCTCACCCTCCAGGCACACAGAGGCGAGCCTGGAGGCTTCTCCACGAGCCCTGGCACATGCCCATGCTCTGGAAGGACAACCTCACAAACAAGACAGCCGCAGCTCCCAAAGGGGACCTTGCTGGCAGGCCCCACAAAGCTCATCACACAGTCTTCCCACCCCTCAGCCTCCAAAGCTGAGCCACAAATCCTCACCCGAACCCTGACCTCCCCCTGGTTAGTCTGCCTCTTTCCTTAGGGACTTCATACTTGAAAGCTGCTGAGTGCAGAAGCAAAGAGAAATTTAAACAGAACCCACCATGACTATGTCCCATGTCCCTACAAAGCCCCACGCTCAACCCCAATCGCCTCAAGCTGTCAGAAGTTCTCTATGCCCACTTCCAAACGCCTGAAAAACACAGCCCTCATAGGCTCTAACTCTTGCCATTATTCAAACACAAGCGATGTTTAAATAAGCAGTGTTATTGTATATTTGATTTCAAAGTGGGCTTCACCCCATCCAGATGTTATTGCTCACATGACTGTCTTTGTTCAGAGAAACACTGCAGAGTACCAGCCTCTGAGGCACTTGTCTGAAATCCACCACTCGGCTGTTCTCTTCCAGAAGAAAAAAGAAAAAAAGGGACTGTTTTTTGATGTGAAACACTAGTTTATTTCAGAATTGTGGCTTTTCTCCTTGCTAGACTTTCTCCTCACTGACCCTATCCAGTCAGAAGTCTCTCTCCTAATGGAGTTGCTGGAACCATTTACCCTCCATTAAGATGCTAACCTATTTCAGAGAGGAGGGGAGAAAGAGAGATAGCCCAGTAAATGGACTCGGAAAGCATGACAGATTGTGAAGCCATCTGTGTGTATTTTGGAGGGTGGTATGCGGAGAGGAGGTGCGGAGATTTTGTTTTTAAGTTTGTTTCTATTAGATCAACTTTGAACTTTTATAAAAATAAAAATTTCCAAGTAAACAGTAATCCACTCACCACCTCCAGGTAGCAGCACTTTTGGTGTCCTGAGTCCCATTCACGTTGTTAAACATCTTACCTAGCTATGCTTTATCTGACCTGATTCCAGAACATAGTCCGCCCGTTAGCTCTAGGGGCGGGAGGGGTTGGTGGGACACTCAGAGCCTCGCTCCGTCACCGACTGAGAAAGGTCATGGAACTATGAGCCTAGGCTTTCTCTTCTCTAAAGTGAGCATAGCAGCCCAGCTGGCGTGGCTCAGTGGTTGAGCGACAATCTATGAATCAGGAGGTCATTGTTGGATTCTGGTCAGGGCATTGTGGGCTTGATCCCCAGTGTGGGGCATGCAGGAGGCAGCCAATCAATGGTTCTCTCTCATCACTGTAGTTTCTATCTCTCTCTCCCTTCCTCTCTGAAATCAATAAAAATATATTTTAAAAGAATAATAAAGTGAGCATAGCACACCTAAATTTTAGGGGAGATTGGTGGTAACATGTAAAGTGTATAGTTATTTTATAATATGTAATTTCCCCCAATTAGTGTTTGAGGTATGTAGACAGTTGGCCTTTTCTTGCTTCACTCACTCAGCCATGTTGTTAAAAGTACATGCACAGCTTTCCCATCAATGCTTGTGCTTTTGAGTAGTATTCTTGCATCACAGATCAATCAGCTAAATTTCTTTCTAAAAGTAACAGAAAGAACATTCATTGCCCTGATCTGGGAGCAGCTGCATGTGAGAACCATGGTGATGATAATGACGGCAATGACATTCTCATGCATTGAGCCAAGCACTTGTCTAGACTTCTAGCAGCGTTTCTCAACCTCAGCACTATTCCCATTTCGGGCCAGATCTCCCTTTGTTATGGGGACTGCCTTGCATTGTAGGATGCGTGGCAGTATCCCAGGCCTCTCGCCACTAGGCCAGTTGCAGTCTTCCCACCCCACCCCACTTGTGTTGTGACCCCAAAAATGTCTCCAGATTTTGCCAATTATGTGTGTGTGTGTGTGTGTGTGTGTGTGTGGCGGGGGGGGGGGGGGGGGGG
>NW_005871175.1:2690399-2694037 GCF_000147115.1 Myotis lucifugus | reverse complement strand
AACCACTGTCTTAAAGCATTTACCATTCAAAGGAGGGAGTTTGGAACAACTGCTATTCTCATTTTACAAATCAGGAGGCTGAGGATCAGAGCAGCTGTGACCTGAAGGAGAGAGGAACCAGCCCCACCTGTAGCCACTCTGCCTACAGAGCCAGAGCTGAGGTGCTTGGACCATCTCCCGTTTCATGTGTAGAGCCCCAAGGAGGAGGAGGAGGAACAGGGGCAGGGCGAGTGAGATGGATGCTTTCAGGAAAGGAAGCAACTGCTTCCAAAGTCACTGCCTTCCAGTCTACTGTGGAAGCAGACCGTCCTGCTCAACATGGGGCACCAGTGAAGGAGGGGGAGACCCCCGTGGGTGCTATACTGGGAGTGATGAAAAGAAAGTGCTTCAGGGAGAAAGGTACCCTCTATGTCAACCGCTGTCCATTACCTGATTCAGGGAAACTTGGCTTGTAGAAATGGCCAGTGAGGCCCTGAACACCCTGAGAAGAGTTAGTCGAGAGCTTCAAAGTATTTGTATTAATATACTATGAAAGCCATGCATATGCTATTTTTTTAAAAAATTAAAACGTGCACACGAAGGCCATGTTTACGTCCATGGAAAGCATTTCTAACTCAAATTTTGGCATAACATTTCAGGTGAATGTCCCACAAAGAGGATGATAGGTTTGGGCCTCCTGTTTTGAAGGTCTGAGAACCTTGGAACAGTGACGTGGAGGGAGACAGACAGTTGCCTGAGGAAGAGGCTCAGGTGAGCCGTTCCCAGCTTCCCACACAAAAAGGGGGCAGCAATCACCATCAGATTTCCAGAACCAGAAATCAGGAGGTGAAGGCCTAACGTGAACCAATGTCCACAAGAGCGCCTCCAGGACCAAGGACTCAGAATCAGGACTGCCCTGGGAAATTCCATGCACAGGACCACTGAGGCCACTGCCCTTAAGTGAAAGAGAGGAACTGATAAAACACGAGATGACAGTAAGATGCTCATGTTAACCTTATGAAATTGTGAGGTAACTTCCTTTCCGGTTGCATGATTAAACTTGGAATCGCAGTGACTTTATGAGCTTTGTGTTACAAAACGCCCCTGGTAATAAACGATGGCATAACATGGGTTTAGGATAGAAAGTCACAAGGAGCACCGTTGACCTTGGGCCCACTGCTGCCTGGAACACAGAGGTCATTGCAGTAACACTGTTACCCTCACAGTCGGTGCCTTCATGAGTCCTCAATGGCTTCCTGGGAGTAGTATTTAACTGCTTTGGGGGGGTAGGGAGGGGGGGCAGGAAGAGGGTTGCACCAAAATGTTGACTATGAAAATTCCTGTTCCCACTGAAGACTGAAAAACAAAAATAAGTCTTTCTGGGGAAAGAAGGGCAACATTCAAAATGAATCTTCCTCTGTTGCTGTCACTTCAGCAACTCTGCTTCCAGTGGAGTAGCCTGGGGTAGAGCCCGCTCCCTAGATTCTCCTGTCCACTCTCCAATGCTGTCTCCATCGCCAGCCCTCCTACCAAAGAACAGCCCTGCTCACTCTTCTCTCCCCCTTCTGTTTCCAGCATTTGTGGAGTGCTGCCTCGTTTCTGAGGTTTGGCAAGCGAGGTTTCCCACAGATCAGGAGACCCTGGCCACTTCCTTTGTCTGAGGCTGCCAGCAGACTCAAAATTTAAAAAAAAAAAAAAAAAAGATAAAAATTATAGAACAATTAAAACATTTACTCTGTGCAAATTTTTACTTTTAACACACAAATGCAATGCAATTGTATTCCATTGATATTAGGTGAACATACTTGTATGTATATAATCTTTAAAAATCTAAATATGAGACAATTTGTGAATGTGGGGCCAAAAGGCCTCCTCAGATCCTCAGCGCACCCCATCCTACTCCCTGCCCAGCTCAGCCAGGTCTGTAGGATGGTTGTTCTTCACAATCACCAATATATGCAGAGAAAGAAAGTGTATTCGTATTTTCCCACTTGATAAAGAAGGACACTTAAGCTGGAAGATTGTGTGACTTTCCTAAGATTATAAAACTGAGTGGCTGAGCAATGAATCAAACCCAGGTCTTTGTATTACAAATTCAGAGTTTTTTTTCCACTACAGGCCTGACATCCTCTTCCAAAACACTTTCCCAGATAATGAGAATAAACTATGGTTCTCATCTTTAGAAAGATACAAGTAACACCTAGTGGCCTATAATTAAAGAGTAAATGTGTACTAAACTACGTGGTACTGAAGGAAATCCATATGGGGGTAGAGGAGGCAACAAACTTAGTCTCTACCCAGGACTGTAGCTCCCCAAGGCCAGCAAACTTTTCTATTCTGTGCCTCATAAACTCTAGACCAGCGGTTCTCAACCTGTGGGTCGAGACCCCTTTGGGGGTCGAACAACCCTTTCACAGGGGTCGCCTAAGACCATCAGAAAACACATATATAATTACATACTGTTTTTGTGATTAATCACTATGCTTTAATTATGTTCAGTTTGTAACAATGAAAATACATCCTGTGCCCTAACCGTTTGGCTCAGTGGATAGAGCGTCAGCCTGTGGACTCAAGGGTCCCAGGTTCGATTCCGGTCAAGGGCATGTACCTTGGTTGCAGGCACATCCCCAGTAGGGAGTGTGCAGGAGGCAGCTGATCGATGTTTCTCTCTCATCGATGTTTCTAACTCTCTATCCCTCTCCCTTCCTCTCTGTTAAAAAATCAATAAAATATATTTTTTTTAAAAAAGAAAAGAAAATACATCCTGCATATCAGATACTTACATTACGATTCATAACAGTAGCAAAATTACAATTATGAAGTAGCAACGAAAATAATGTTATGGTTGGGGGTCACCACAACATGAGGAACTGTATTAAAGGGTCACGGCATCAGGGAGGTTGAGAACCACTGCTCTAGACGGTCAGGTGGAGTGTCTACCAGGTTATCTGGGCTCGGTAAGACTTCATTTATCAGCCAACATTTATAGTGTTGACCATGGGCTGGGTGTCGGGCAGAAGACTGGGGACTAAGGTAACAGGAATTCTCCCCAACCTCCAGGTGCTTAAGGCTCATGGAAGAGACAAGGAAGAGACTGTTGGGGTCCAACCCCAGCAAGTCCAGGGGTCCCCAAAGGTGTGGACGGAGTCGGCGAAGAAGGGATGACATGGAGACAGCGTTCAGTTGATCAGCAGCCTAGCCAGGATCTCTAGCCAGGAACTCCAGCCAGGTTCTCCAGGTTCTCCAGCCAGGTTCAGTCGCCAGGTTCTCCTGCCATGTTCTGTCTAGGTTCTCCAGCCAAGTTCTGTAGCCATGTTCTGTCCAGGATCTTTTGCCATGTTCTCTCGCTAGGTTCTCTCTCTAGGTTCTGTCTCTAGGTTCTCCAGCCAGGTTCTCTCGCTGGGTTCTCCAGCCAGGTTCTAGCCCAGATCTCCAGTCAGGTTCTGTCGCCAGGTTCTATCCAGGATCTCCCGCCATGTTCTGTCTAGGTTCTCCAGCCAGGTTCTATAGCCAGGTTCTGTCCAGGATCTTTTGCCATGTTCTCTCCCTAGGTTCTCTCTCTAGGTTCTGTCTCTAGGATCTCCAGCCAAGTCCCATCTCTAGGTTCTGTCTAGGATTTCAGCCAGTCTGTCTCTAGGTCTGTCTCTAGGTTCTTCAGC
>NW_005871175.1:2666942-2690299 GCF_000147115.1 Myotis lucifugus | reverse complement strand
ATAAACTACCGCCCTGGCCCTATGTAAGGGATTATTTCCTCCTTTACTTCAAGAGAAAAATTCCTACCTGGGGAAACACCCTTTCTCAGAGAGGTGACCTTGGTTAAAACACATAGCGCCAAGAAGGGGAGCAAACATATTAAGAACAGTATGCCATACATGCCAGGTCCCTTGAAACATATGCTGTGCAGATGTTTCTTCCCTGCAGCGACTGTGTCAAGCAGCAAGGATGGACTGGCTCCCGGCAAGAGACACCAGGTACCAGCAAGATACATTGGGCCAGCAGACAGTAATTTAAAACTAAGCTAAACAATACACGAGGCTAGCATCCAACAAGAAGGAACTGTTTGAATAAAAATAATCACCCATTAAAAGAAATCCCATGCAAACCTGTGTAGAATTGTAAGTTTCTGAGAGGTGGGACTATGCATGGTTTTTGTGGATTTCTTATTTGAGCTTATTTAATTTTAACGAATAATGTGCTTTACTCTTATACTAAGTATAAACTCATTTTGGTTAGATCTATACATAATTTCACAAATCATGGAGGAATGCTTATTATAATGTCCAGCAAATAGAGCCAGTAAAGAAATTGTTTTTTATGCATACTCTCTACTTCGTATTTTAAAAATAATAATAATAAATGGGGGGGGGGGAACTGTGAAGGACTCGAAAGTAATTCACTGAAATGTGACAGGTGTTTTCCGTGGGAGTGATTTTTTTTATCTCTATCTTTCCTGAATTTTTTTCAATTTTTCTACAATAAACATAAATAGTTTACATGGTATTGGATAGTAAACAGTAAGTGATTAAGCAGAAACCATCTGAACTAAGAGGAGAGAGAAAAAGGTTAGGGTGGATGTTTATTTGGGTTTCCGGGAAGTGTAATGGGCCACCCAAGGGGGGGGGGATATTTTGGCCTCTGACTCCCACAAAAAGTGAGTTTTTCTACCCAAAGGGGATTTAAATGCCCTCCGCATGACCGGGGCATACTAAAAATGCTCTTTTTAAATTATCTTGGCAGAGGTGAGTGGCCTAAGAATGCAAAGATACAGGAGGAGTCAGCAGGGCAGAGGGACAGCTGTAGCAACACAGCCATTTCTACCCCACGGCTCAGGCGAGGAGACAGTGTTCAGCCAGCGCAGCGAGGGAAACCACAGCTTCCAGATAAAACACTGATTAAACGTAGTTCTTGAAGACTGTATTCTCCACAAATCTAAAACTAAAGTCTAAGAACTTTCTACAGTGAATATTTAAAACCCTAACATTAGGTAAAGACATCCTAATGCTACTATATAGTCCCAGACAAATGGGATCTGCTAGCGTGTCCCCAAAACTGACGAGATTAATCCAGACGGGCCCAGAACCAGTTTTTTGGGGGAGGTAATTTTTTTCCCTAATGAAGGGCAAGTGAAGATAGTGCATCCTTTAAATTTCAATGATTTTCAACAAAGCTTTTTGTCAGCTTCATGAAGTGCTTGAATTTTAAAAAGCTTCATAAAATTATTGAATTTTTAAAAATCCCTTCAGTGGTCAGTGTCACTAATCATCAGAGAGATGCAAATTAAAACCACAGTGAGATATCACCTCACACCTGTCAGAATGACTACCATCAATTGTAGAGAGCGCCCCAGCCGCCCCTACTCAGGATTCGTGGTCCGCTCTCTAGCCGCCCTGGACACGGTAAAAGAGAGAATACTTATAATCAATAAATCAACAAATGACAAGTATTGGCAAGGATGTGGAGAAAAGGGTACCTCATGCACTGTTGGTGGGAATGCAGACTGGTGCAGCTACTGTGGAAAGCAGTATGGAATTTCCTCAAAAAATTAAAAATGGAACTGCCTTATGGCCCAGCAATTCCACTTCTGGGATTTTATCCGAAGAAACTGAAACACTGATTCAAAAGAATATATGCACTCTTATGTTGATTGTGGCTTTATTTCCAATATTTAAGAGATGGAAGCAAACAAGTGCCCATTAATAGATTAGTGGATAAAAAAAAAGTGGTGGTACATATATACAATAAAATATTATTCGGCCATAAAAAAGGATGAAATCTTACCATTTGTAATAGCATGGATGAAACTATAGGGTATTATGCTCAGAATGACTACCATCAGAATAAAACCAAATAATAATAAGTGCTACCATCTGTTAATATTGTACTTTGTGCCAAGGCCTATACATAAGTGAAATAGTCAGAGAAAGACAAATACCATATAATTTTACTTGTATGTGGACTCTAAATAACAAAATAAATGAACAAACAAAACTGAAACAGACTCATAGATACAGAGACTTATGGTTGCCAGAGGGGAGGGGTGCTGGGGGACTGGGCGAAAAAAAGTGAAGGGATTGAGAAGTACAAATTGGTAGTTACAGAACAGTCACAGGGATGTAAAGTATAGCATAGAAAAAAATATATATATATATGTAATATGCAAATGAGGTCGGGACTCTGTAACGGTCACAGCCAGCTCAGGAGGAGGGGCCAGGCATGGCCCTGAGCCTGAGAGAACAACATACAGGAGCAGCCCGGAGCCTGAGAGATTAATACAGAGGGGCACTTGCTCCGAGCCTCTCGGCGTGGCTGGGGGCAGGCCCCAAGTGGACACACACACACACACACACACACAGGGTGCCTGCTCTGAGCCTCTGTGGCCAGACTGCAGGGATCGGGTCTAAGCCATCAGTAGGACATCCCCTGAGGGCTCCCCCCCCCCCTCCCCCGCCCAGTGCATGAATTTCATGCACCAGGCCTCTAGTGGTTAATACTATCATAATAACTATTATGGTGCCAGGTGGATACTGAAAATATTTGAGGGAAACACTTTGCAAAGTATATGATTATCTAACCACTATACTATACACCTGAAACTAATGCAAAATAACATTGAATATAAACTGTAATTGAAAAAAAAAATTATCAAAAAAACTTAAACCCTTTAGGAATAATTATAGTTGCTATACTTCAGCGCACTTTACCTGATAGTTATTGTCTAAACTCTTCTGCCAAATTGAACAAAACCAAATAATAATATGAGCTACCATCTGTTAAGATTGTACTTTGTGCCAAGGCCTATACATACATTATCTTATTCCCAAAACAATCCAAAGAGGTAGAAAACATTGACAAACTCAGGCTTTAAAAGATTAATTTCCCCAAAGTTGCTCAGCTAATCAATGAGAAAATTGGAACTTGAATCCATTTTTCTGTGACCCCAGTGCCCATATTGTAACCATCACATTATGCTAGAAGGAGTTTTTAAATCTATAACTCCCTTCAGAATTTAGTCTTAAAATTATTTCTGTCTGGATATACTACAATGCTATTCATAATTTACTGTTATTATTAGGGGAAAAGTTCAATCAATATCAAAACTGTTATTTACTGTACTATGAGCATATGTTAATTTTCCAAGCATTTTGTAAAATTAACTCATTTAACCATCATAACAATCATGTAAAATCATACTAATATTTCCATTTACAGATGGGAAGACTGAGGCACATGGAAGTTAAGCAACATCAAAATCATACAGGAAGAGACAGAGATGGGATTTGAACCCAGGTCTGTCTGATTTCAGAGCCCATGCTCTTAACAGATACGCTATAGCCAGTATTTATATAGCAATGTAGCCATGAACAGGGGTGTAAGCAAAGATTAGGCCCACTGAGTGTGAGTGATGAACATATTTTCTCATCCCATCATTAAATTAAGTGCTTTACAGGCAACAAGCTAATGGTCCACTAATATTCGTCTGTCTTTCCAAAACCTAGTTAAGGTAGAAGGCCCATGCACAAGATATTGTTATGTGTGATTTTTTCCCAATCACTTATTCAGGTTGAAGGCATAAGCAGTCTTGCTATGCTATCTCTACAACCTGTTTCCTCCTTACTGAATTTTCTTTCAAAAACTCCATTTGTCTATCCATTCCATTAAAACCAATTTTTTTGCCTTGCACTATTGGTGTCATCAGGAAGATTAAAAAAAAATTTTTTGTTTTGTTTTGTTTAGTTTTTTTTTTTTTTTATTGTCTAAAGTTTTACATATGACACCTTTTCCCCCACTTGACCACCCCCTCTCCAAGCCATTCCCACCCTGGGCAAACCCCCATCGCTCCAGTGTCTGTGTCCATTGGTTATGCTAATATGCATGCATACAAGTCCTTTGGTTGCTCTCTAACACCCCCTCCCCTGTCATTTGTCTCTGGATCTATTCTTGTTCATCAAATTATGTTGATTATTATATGCCACATATAAGTGAGATCATGTGATATTTATCTTTCTCCGACTGGCTTATTTCGCTTAGCATAATGCTCTCCAGTTCCATCCATGCTGTTGCAAATGGTAAAAGTTCCTTCCTTTTTATAGCAGCATAGTATTCCATTGTGTAGATGTACCACACTTTTTAATCCACTCATCTGCTGATGGGCACTTAGGTTGTTTCCAAATCTTAGCTATTGTAAATTGTGCTGCTATGAACATAGGGGTGCATATATCCTTTCTGATTGGTGTTTCTGGTTTCTTGGGATATAGTCCTAGAAGTAGGATTACTGGGTCAAATGGGAGTTCCAATTTTAACTTTTTGAGGAAACTCCATACTATCTTCAAAATAAAAAACTTCTGCACAACAAAAGAAACCATCAACAAAACAACAAGAAAGCCCACTACATGGGAGAACATATTTGCCAATGATATTTCAGATAAGGGTTTAATCTCCAAAATTTACAGAGAACTCATACAACTTAACAAAAGGAAGATAAACAATCCAATCAAAAAATGGGCAAAGGACCTAAATAGACACTTTTCGAAAGAGGACATACAGAAGGCCAAGAGACATGAAAACAAGCTCAAAGTCACTAATCATCTGAGAGATGCAAATCAAAATGACAATGAGGTACCATCTCACACCTGTCAGAATGGCTATCATCAACAAACGACAAGTGCTGGCGAGGATGCGGACAAAAAGGAACCCTCGTGCACTGTTGGTGGGAAGATAAAAATATAAAGAGACTAAGAGTAAGAGACCTGATCCTTTCTCTTACTGAAGTGAAAAGGCTGGTGAGGTTACTGGCACTTAGGCAGTTGTCTTATGCAGCAAGCGATTCTGCGGCAAGAGAAGGCCTGAGGCAGCCAGAGGAACTGAGATCACTGAGAAATAGAACCGGCCCCACACAGGAAATACTCCGCGTGCCCTTGTATTTTGGAGGTCTGGTCCGAACGTCCTTGGATCTCATTGTCCCTGCAGTTTATCAGGCCAAGAACTGTCATGAAAACTCCTTCCAATTATTCTTTAAATTTCTGCTATTTTGGTGATTCTATCACATGATGACAAACTGGCTTAAATTGACCTCTGTGATAATAAACAAAAAATTATCAATCTATAGTATTTCAAAGCTGAAAGGAAGTTTAAATTGTGGTCCCAACAGCATTTTAGCCATTCATCTAACAAAACGCTGAGATGAGTGAGGATAGTACCCGCTGCTGACAGAGATACAGGGAAACACACGCTTATGTGTACGGCGTTGGCCAGAGTGTAAATTGTTGCACTATTTTGAAAATGAAGCTAGCAGTACCTTTTTTTTCATCTTTATTGTAGAAAGTATTACAGAGGTCCTCCTTTTTTTCCCATGGATCCCCTCCCCCCTCACCTGCCCCTCCTAGGCCTTCACCACACTATTGTCTGTGTCCAGAGGTTATGCATATAAATTCCCCAGTTAATCTCTCCCCACCCACGTCACCCACCCCACCCCACCCCCACCTTCCCTCGGAGATTCTGCAGTCTGTTCTATGCTTCTATATCTCTGTCTGTTTTGTTCATCAGTTTATTTTGTTCATCAGATTCCAGTGAGATCATGTGATACTTATCTTTCTCTGACTGGCATACTTTGCTTAGCATAATACTCTCCAGGTCCCTCCATGCTGTCTCAAAGGGTAAGAGAGCCTTCTTTTTTTTACAACTGCATAATATTCCATGGTGTAAATGTACCACAGCTTGGCAGTATCTTTTAAAATTAAAAACATACGGTTTCTTTTGTCTATTATTTTCACTTCTGGAACCCTATCCTCTAGAAATAAACATATGTGTAACACCTATACTGTGGGATATTAATTATCAATTCAAAAAGAACGAATTAGATCCACATCTATTGATCTAAAGAAATATTCACGATGCATTTATTAGATGAGAAAAACAAGACACAGAAAAATAGAGTATGAGGTGGGAGGGAAGGGAAGCTAAAGGAAGAAAAAGACTAGATAAAAGTTTGAGAAAAAATATTACAATCTAAAGCCAAAATATAGACTAGATAATGAAAAATATTCCCGCAATTTCCTCATGTGGATATAGTAATATTACGTGTCTCAAAGGTTAATGTAAGAATCAAATAAATGGATATATTCAAAGGGCTTAGGACAGAGTCTGGCATATAGTAGTATATTATTTTTTCTGGTACTTTAAAATTCTATTTATAATATTACTGTAATTAATGTTACACATATTAAATGTATAAAAGTATACATGAGAGAAGATACTGTGGGCTCATGGAACATGCTTTGATTAGATGATGGGATTGCCAACAATCCTTGTCTGGGATTTTTTTAATGTTGCTTTTGCCATAAATTAATGTTGGGGAGGTGGGGTGATTTCATCTCTAAGTCTCCTTAACTGAAGGCAGAACTATATGTCTCCCATTAAGGCAAAGGTATGTTTTCCTATCCTATTTTTTATAACCATTTCTACTTATGAGCATCAAATGACTGCCTTCGGTATTGTAATTCAAAGTTTAATCCACCTTGGAATGCTTTCCTTTAATTAGAGTGACCGTCTTTCTAGAATCGAACGTGGAGACACTTTATTTGACAGAGGATTTTTGAAAACTCTTGCAGAAAGGCATAAAAGTTAAACCACACTTATCTACTTACTAAATAAATTGCTTTTATTGAAAGGCATTTGCTTACATGAAATCAGGACAGAGCTGAGCAGCCAAAATGAAGAATGGCCATCTGTCTGGGCAAATCCCCATGGAGTGCCCAGCCGCTCTCTGCGGAGGCACCCCGTGTCATCCTCTCCATAAATCTGAGTATATTTGAGGACACCCTTCAACGTTATCTTCAGACAGAGTGGCCACAATCTGCTGGACGCGGCCCAATCTCTCCAGAGGCCAGACTTGAACATAACATTAGGAAAAGGGTCTGGGATGCCACGTCTAGAGAAGGATCGTTTCCTGAGGCTTTTGTGTCATGTTCCTGTGAATATAAATTATCGTCGCCATTTCAGCAGAGAGCCCAAGTCCATCTGATCCTCTCTGAAAGGGATCTTCAAATTCGGAGAACACAGGGAACTGAAGAGTTAAGAGTATTTGCTAGTGGAAGAACTGGCTCTAGAACCAGAAAGGTTAAATTGTAAATCTTTGGCAAAACACAGCTTTCTCTACGTCATTTTCCTTTGGGACTAGATGAGAAACAGCTGGATATTTGCATAGAAAAACCACTGGGGAAACTCACGTTGGCTAACAATGCTTCTCCCAGACCTACACACAGATGGTTCCTTGTCATTCTACTCTCAGCCCCATTGTCACCGCCTCAGAGCATCTTTCCCTGACTTTCAGCCCCATGCCCTCCTCTTAAACATTATCACGTTCTTCGTGGCACTTATCACTATCGGGAAATTATCTTATTTATTGTCTCTCTTTCCACCCAAATGTAAACAACGTGAAGCAAGTTTGGTCTGGCTTTTCACTGCCATGTTCCCAGGGCCTGGCACAGTGCTGGCACATAGTAGGTGCTCAACAACTATTTGTTGAGTGAGTTGAACAGGCATGAATAACCACTGTGCTTTTCTACTGCCATTTTTCTTTAATGAACATAGTTTGTGCTCATAATCATAACAAGATTTATTTTTAAAAAACACACACACACACAAAACATCAGCCTTCCTGAATCAAACTCCATTTTAACTTTTAGCTTGGCACATGGCGGACACTCAACAAATGGGCGGATATGTGTCAATTATGTGCCTGATGCCCTGCTAGTCATTTTCCTATTCATGACCTAATCATCCCATCTCATCTAATCATCACAACACTCCACACTTTATAGATGAAAAAACTGAGGCTTAGTAACTTCAAGTTTAAAAAACTTGCTGGTAAGAGGCAGAGCTAGTGTTTGAATGCCGGTCTGCCTGACACCAAAGTCGCCGATCGCTGTACCTCCCAATCTCCCAAATTTTCATAAGACAAAGTCATTCAACAAAATTTATCTTTTTTTAGGAGGGGCAGTGAAGTCAATGATGTTCTTTTCCTACAATCTGCATAAGCCAATTTTAGCCAGATTGCCATTATATCCAGGACAGGTCCAGACACAGAGCAGGTTCAATAAAAACTTGTCACTTCGAAGGGGAGGGGAGGAGAGGGAAGGGGAAGGGAGGGGAGGGGAGGGGAGGGGAGGGGAGGGGAGGGGAGGGGAGGGGAGGGGAGGGATGGAGGGTTTCTAAGAAGATCATCAAAGAAAGAAAGGCCAACAGTCCTTTGCTCTATGAGGTGGATGACCTTGGCAACATGGAATTAGAGAATCAGCCTCTTGTCTCTGACAAATGCTGCTGAGATCCCAGGAAGCCCCAAACGCCTTTCCTGACAGGGGCGCTCTGCCATGCCTCTCAGGACGTCACGTCAGCATTTCTACCTGGCATTGGTGGTCCCTGAGGAGGCCCAACCTCTGGATGGGTTGACACTGTGACTTGCTGGGAGGCCTCTGAGCGAACAGTGAGGGAAGGGATAGAGAAACACTAAAATCTGACACGAAAACTTCCTATCTGTCTCCCACCTCTGGTTCCATTGTCACTAAAAAATATATTTTAAGATCAGACTCCAAAAGTCTACAAGTGACTTTGCTTGTATCCAAAATGTGATCAATGTGTGGGAGGAGGGAGTG
This sequence comes from Myotis lucifugus, assembly GCF_000147115.1. Classification (NCBI taxonomy): domain Eukaryota; kingdom Metazoa; phylum Chordata; class Mammalia; order Chiroptera; family Vespertilionidae; genus Myotis; species Myotis lucifugus. The sequence goes on along the minus strand of NW_005871175.1, from coordinate 2,681,362 downwards.
GTTACTGAACGGCTTTCTGCGCTGAGTGTAAGAGCCTTGGATTTGCCTCCTAAGGTGGAGGCCTCTCATTTGAAAGGGTAGTTCCTTGTTTAACTGCCTGTTTCTCTGCAGGTCTGAGCTGGAAGGGATCAGATCTGTTCACTTTAATTGTCGAGCCAGCCCTGCCACAGCACCTGGTCACACAGCAGGCATGCAATCACATTTGTTCATTTATGCATTCCATAGATATTAATTGAAAATCTTTTGTTGCAATTCCAAACTCCGAAACTCTGAAAACCTACAGATTTCCTGGAAGTTGACAGCAAGCTCATTTGACAGGGACTCCTGACATGAACAGACACGAGGCTCTTGAGAGTCTTTTTGATCTCCCTTAATGTGGATGTTCACATGTTCTCCATGTTCCACTGCAGATATGCAAATGTCTGATTATAGGATGCTGCCCCAGACTCTTCGGGTGCAACATAACTTAGTGATATGTACCCCATGACCTTTCTGAATTCCCAAAACACTTGGACCCCACAGGATTCAGATAAGGGGCTTGGGGTTGCATCTGCTTGGATGTGTAGCAGGTATCATTACAGGTGCTGAGAATACTGCAGTGGAGTAAAATCAAGGTCCTCGCTCTCATGGAGTTTACATTCCAGCTAGCCGGGCAATAGAAAGAAAGCAACTAAAGAAGGTAATTTCTGAGGGAGACACGTGTTCTGAAGAACCTAAGTCAGGAGAATGGGGCTGAGATGTGTCAGAGGTCAGAGAAGCCCTCGCTAAGGAGACCCAGATGAAGAGAAGGAAGCAGCCATGAGAAGATCTGACATCAGGGACTAACAGGACCTTTGCATGTACTGTCTCTTCTGCCTGGAAGAAGACATTTCACTTTCTGAGCCTTAGCTATTTTTCTCCTGTGTTTTGCTCAGGATTGTACACATCTATGAAGCATTAGGGTGGAAGTCACATTTGTGGCTGCTAAGGGAAACACCCCCTTGAGAGGAGGTGAAGAAGTTCTCTATGGGCTATCATGTGCCACAAATCATAGCACAGTTTCTGCCCCCCGCCCCCCTGGTAATGAAGACTCAGCCCCGAGCAGCCTCTCTCTGAGCCAGGGATGTGGACCATTCCACAGAGAGGCGGGGGCTGGCCAGCATGTCTGCTGAGCTGCTCCTTCCAAGTCCTGGGTGCCCTCCGCATGGGGCTTGTGTTTTCAGAGATAAACAGACACAGCATGGGGACCCCAGGGACTCCTCAGCATTGTTTCTCCGGTGACTGTGAGGCTAACACAAAATACTCCTTCTGGGCACCAGCACCCAACTCACCCCGACCAGGTCTCCCCAGAGAAAAGTGTCATAGCAAATGTTCAGTTTCGTCGTTGCTGTTGTTATTATTGTTTTTCCTGTGATCTTCTCGCTTAAGAGAAGGTAGAGGCTGCTACGGGGGCAACCCTTATGGCTGGAACCAATGAGCCCTGGTTGTGGACAAGCTTGGTGAGTGGAGGCCAGCCGTGGGCCTGGTGATAAAAGGGGGCTAGGCCAGGCAGGATACAGGAGAGCATGAGCAACCACCAAGGAGGGGTTTACTGGCTTGTACACTTTATTGTGCCATAACGCCCCTCTTTTCAGCATTAGATGTCAGCAGCTGGTGACATGCTCAACAACTAATGAGGGGGGAGACCGCTGGGGACATCACAGCTTAGCTCTCCCCCAAACTGTGATGGATCACCCCTCCTTGGCCAGCTTCTCGAACCCAAGTGAACAAATCCGAGAGTCTGGACAGTAACACCCACAGGAGTTGCCAGGTTCCTCTTGGCTGAGCAAGACGATTTTTTCCCATTTCAAAGAGCTGTTGGTCTGACGAAGGGAAGAGAGGATTTACAGAGTAATGGGAACTGTATGGAAAAATGTCTAAAACATTAAGGTCGACTCCTTTATCTTCTATAATTTTGCATCGGCCTCTGCCAGGGCAGAAACTGTGTTCTAAATGACTCCAGCTTCTTCGCCCTCCTTAATAAGATCTCTAAAAGTGAGCACGTTGTCTGTACTTGTCAACATCTCTTTTGTGCTTCTGTCTACTCTTCCCTGTTTCCTGGTGCTTTTGCTCTGATGAGTTTAGAAAGGAATCGACATAGTAATTGTGGCTTAGGAGGACTCCACCGCCTGCAAAACACTTTCACATGCAATGCCTTGTGGAAAGACTCTGAAAAATAAACTGCTGGTTCCCTGGTAAAGAGCCTTCCTTAGTTAGCAAAATAGTCACTGGGCCCTCCCTCCATTTCAATGACTGCATTTCTCACACATTTTCTGTCTTTGTTGACTTAAGTTCAAAGTCAAACCAGCAAATCTGTTTTGTCAGATGGGCAGCTCTCTGCTAGGGGTTCAGAGAGGCCTTGAGCGTGGCTCACTGCGCTCTCCCCCTGCACACAGGACCCGCTGTCTCCCTGAGACATTAACAGCTTTGTGCTTTCATTTATTTATTTAATGCTGCAACGGCTTAAGCCCGTCTGCCAAAATGTCCTTGAACACTGGGATCTCAGGGCCAGAAGGGATTCCTAGACTAGCTCTAAATCAGCGGAGCCCACACCCCCATGGAAAGGCCAACTAAACAGTCATTACACTTTCTTAGGGGCCTGCTTGCCTGTTAGTGTTTTGGACCACCAAGCAGGGCCTGGAAGCCTGGTACATCTGCAGATCCACGTTTAGGGCCATGGTTGAAGGGAAATACGACGTCTCCAACAGCACTTCCCAGAAGAGCCCAGCCTCACCCGCTGGGGCAGCTGGTGACTGAAATGTGCTCACCGTGGTCAGAGAAGTCTTCCCTCACCATGCTTGCCCTTCACTTGACATTTCCCAGGACAATTTGCTCAGCGAAAGCCTGTTCCTCAAAGGAGGCAGGATAACATTCTTCAGTTTCTCTTTCCAGTTTGCTTCATAAACTAACACTGTAAACAAGCTTTTCCCCTAATCGTCCCCCCACTGCTCATCTCTCCTGACAATGATCTGACCCCTGAGAAAACTCTTGACAAGTAGAGTACTACATACTAGTACATGCAGAAAATTAGCACTCAGTACTTCTTCAGTTACAACCTATATAATAAAAGGATAATATGCAAATCAACCAAACAGCAGAACAACTGGTTGCTATGACACGCACTGACCACCAGGGGCAGACGCTCAATATAGGAGCTGCCCCCTGGTGGTCAGTAAGCTCCCACAAGAGGAGTGCCGCTCAGCCAGAAGCTGGGCTCACAGCTGGCAAGCGCAGCGGCGGCAGTGGTGGGAGCCTCTCCTGCCTCTGCGGCAGCACTAAGGACCCCTCAGGGGATGTCCATCTGTGGGGAGCGGGCCTAAGCAGGCAGGCAGACATCCCCCAAGGGGTTCAGGACTGTGAGAGGGCACAGGCCAGGCTGAGGGACCCCCCCCCCCACCCCATGCACAAATGTCATGCATCGAGCCTCTAGTTTCAAATAAAAGCAACTTACAAGGACATTTATGAAAAGAACATCCCCTTTGCTTTGGAAGCAAATGTGCATTTTCCTGTTAATAAACAGAAGTTTCCTTCTCTCTCTCACCTGACTATATTGGGTCCAAGAACGAAACCTTCGTATTTCCTAAAGAATAAGTTTTATATTAAAGAAGAGTAAAGAGACATGACAGCTAAATGCAATGCCTGATTCTGGACTTGACCTTGTGTTGTGGAGTTTTTGAAAGAACAATTTCATTTTGATAAGGTCCAATTTATAAATTTCCTCTTATGGACTGTGCTTTTGGTAACAAATCTAAGAATATTTTGCATAGCTCTGGGTCCTAGATTTCTCCTAATTTTTTTTTTACATTTAAGTCTGCAATCCATTTTGACTTCACTGTTGTATAAAGTATGAGGTTTAGGTCGAGGTTCTTTTTTTGGTTAATGGATGTCCAGTTTATTGAAAAATCTATCCTCTCTTACATTGCTTTTACACATTTGTCAAAAATCAGTTGGGCATTTCTATGTGGGTCTATTTCTGGGTTCTTTATTCTCATTCATTGATCTTTTTGGCTATCCTTGGCCAATACCACACTGTTTTGATAACTATAGCTTTATAGTAGGCCTTAATATCAACTAGAGCCGTGGTCGGCAAACCGCAGCTCACGAGCCACATGCGGCTCTTTGGCCCCTTGAGTGTGGCTCTTCCACAAAATACCACGTGGGGGGCGCGCATGTACAGTGCGACTGAAACATCGTGGTCCATGCTCAGAAGTCGGTATTTTGTGGAAGAGCCACACTCAAGGGGCCAAAGAGCCGCATGTGGCTTGCGAGCTGCGGTTTGCCAAGCCACAGTTTGCTGACCACTGAACTAGAGTGATTCTTACCACTTTATTTTTGTTCCTATGGAACTTAAATATTTTTATCATTTTACTTGGGAATAAATGTAACTTACAGTAAAGTTGCAAGAGTAAAAATAGTACAAGACATACTCAGATACTCTTTATCCGATTCACCTATTATTTACATTTTGCTGCATTTGCTTTATCATTTGACCCCCCCCCCATACACACACACACACACACACACACACACACACTCTTTTTTTAAATAAACCATTTAAAGAAAGCTAAGTTAAATGCATCATGGCCCTTTATTTCTAAATACCTTAATGTGTATTTCCTAGAAATGGGGATTTTTTTTTTACATAACCACAATATAGCTATCAACTCCAATGAATTTATCATTGATAAACACTCTTATCAAATCTCCTATCCATATTTCAAATTTTTTTAAAACTGACCCAGTAATATCCTTTATATTCTTAAACCCACTGCTTTTCTAAATAGCAGTCATTTAAACGATGTGCTTCATCATCAATCCCCAGGGACTGTACAATGTTCTGTAATTGGTCCCTTTTTGTTTTTCTCATTGGAGAAGAATTTCTCAGAATGAAAACTATGGTGTCAGTATTTTCTAAGTATTTCAACACACTCACCATCGCTCGCCAGGCTACTGCGGAGCTTCACACGAGGGGCTACTCAAGGTGGGACAGAGCCCTGAGTGGCAGGTTTCAGCTCCCCATCTCTGAACAGAAGCCCTCACATAGACGAGGCTTTTGGGCTGAAAATCCCCCACTGTTTTCTGGCTTTTTCTAGCCACCTGGGGCATAAGCAAGGCAAACGCTTCATCAGAGACACTTAGCAGAGAGAAAACAATAAGCAGACCTCGCTCTTTGATGGCTATTTCCTAACTCTTCCATATACTTAGCCCTGATCACTTCGAGATCTACTGCTGGCGAGAGGGTAGCATAGAGAGTCCTGACATTCTCCGTAAAGGTACCACCACCAACCTCCCCCCACCCCCCACCCCTCCTGCCATGAGGCAGTTCAGGAACTGGCAGCGGCCTCGTTGCAGGGCTTTCCAAAGGGCAACGAGATGGAAAAAGTGCCCTGGGCCCCATTCCCTGACGGCTCCATTGGCGCCGATTGTGACTTTAACTGTGTTTCCCAAATTGCCAAAGCACAGGGTCTCGCAAGTACAGGGTCCCTTAGGGGCGGGATGGAGCTGCACGGCTGTCCCCAGAACTGTCCTGGGAAATAAAAGACACAACGTTGCTGTAACGAGGGCTAAAATTTAGGAACAAAATTATGGGCTCAGATGCCAACCCCTGTTGCCTGGCATTAGAAGCAGCAATTACACTGTCCCTTGGCAGTCATAACACATCTTGGCTGTTCCCCTCCGCACCTTGATGCCTGGCTGGGACCCAGCGGCTGGGCAGACGTGCTAGCTGATCTACTGAATCGCTGAATCCTCACGAGGTGACTTTTAAATCGTTTGCATTTGGGCACAGAGCCCAGAGGACTCTAAACTGTCCCTAAGTTGCTGACCCCCTCACTCTTACCACCTCTCACCCCTGATGCTCTCTGCAGCCCCTCCAAATCCACGCACACTTTCACACGAAAGAAATAACCATAACCATACTGCATGGTTCGGGTTAACCAAGAAGGGAGGCCAGATTAATTTTTAATTTCTAGCGATGCCTATAAAAAAGGTGTAAGTTGTTCCACAGAGATGCCCCTCCTTGCCAGGACAGCTTGGGCAGGTCCAAGCACTATGGCAACATAGCCCGTTTACAAAACGTGCCTTACAGAAACGTCACAACCAGATCCGCTGAGAATTTCTCAAGCCGCTGAGACAAAGGCCGCCTCTTCCAAATGAGGGGTTGGCCAGCGTGAGAGGTAATCTTGCTCGGTTCCTGCTGACGCGTCGCTTTCTGCTGGGGGTTTATCTTTAGCTCCCTGGTAATCCACGCCGAGCAGGGAAACCTCAAACAATAGGGCCTCTTTCCTGCGTTGCATCCACTTTTTCGGGTCCGCACCGAGCAACCATCATTGGGTGGCTGCCGGCGCAAAGCGGCGGCCTTGGGCAAGCTAAAATGTTTGTGACCCCAAAATAAAGATGTCCCACGCTGCTGAGACCGCGGAGTCACGCAGAGAACAACGGGGATGGAATGCCAGGCCAAGGCTTAGGGAGCGCGAGGTTAACTCTTGTCGGCCCGGCACACGCGGGCGGAGAAGCGCAGGACCGCAGGCGGCCAGCAGAGGGCAGTGTTCACTGCGCCTCCGCCGGCGCCGCTCTGCAGGGAGGTGCGCGGGGCCAGGGGAAAACTATGCCCAGCATTTCATAACACAGGAAGTGGGAAGGAGATTAGATACTGAGCTCTGCAGGCACCGCCACATAAGCGGGGCGTTCGTCAAAGTCACTGTTTTCCCCTCCGCGAACGCCCGCTCGACGGAGAGTCTGTGGGTTTGTTTTGCAGAGTGACTAACCCTCTCAGAGAAAATAAAGGAAGTGTAATCTTTTCCAAACTAGACGGCCCCATAAGGCTCCCGGGGTTCAAACTCGCCGCTTTGCAGACAAACACCAGGTTTGTATGTTTACTGGTCGCGTCTCTGTGGCTGGGATTTTAGTATCAGCGTGGGGGGCGGGGAGTCGGGGTTTCCTCTTGGGCGTCCTCAGAGAATTCTCAGTCGTTTCAAAGTAAGGCCCGCGTGTGGCCTGTGTGTGAGAACTTCAGGTCCTGCCCGGGGTTCCTGGCCCTGCCCTGGATGGCATCGTGCCGGGTTGGACTCCATTCACGTTCCTTGGGAAGAGTTTCGGCAGACATGTCGCTTCACCCCATACAGGGCTGCAACCTGAGGATGCACATTTACCAACGCGTCTACCTGCTCTTAGCTAGACAGTTTCCTGCCTTCCCTGCAGAGGAAGTGCGCTTTCATTCCGCATTAATTCCCTCCTTTCCACACAGGTTCTGAGCTCCTGATGGGCACAAAGCTCTGTGTTAGACACACAAAGGTGAGACGGACACTGCTCTGGCCTTTATGAGGCTCCGCAGCAAGTAATGGGAATCAGAGGGCAGTCCCAACGGGTGGCTCAGTTGGTTGGAGCATCATCCCACACACCAAAAGGGTTGCATATACCCAGGTTGCGTGTTTGATACCCGGTCGTGGCATGTGCAAGAGGCAACTGATCAATGTTTCTTTCTATCTAATCTATCTATCTATCTATCTATCTATCATCTATCTATCTCTATCTCTGTCTCTATCTCTCTCTCTCTCCACCTAAATCAATAGAAATAGGTCCTCAGGTGAGAATTTTTAAAAAAGAATCAGAGAAGGTCATAAATAACCATAATACGTATAAGGTAGAATGGTGTTCATTAGAAGAAAAATATAAACAAATAGCAAAAGAAGAGATTGTGTTCACCAGGAGTGGAGAGCTGAAAAGACGCGTCGTGAGGGAGAGAGTCTTTGCTTTGGGTCCTGAAGGTCAAGTTTCAAAGGCAGCCAGACGGTCAGAGGAGAGCACCCCAGGCCTGAGCGGAGGTGGGGATGGGGCCGTTCCTGAGCAGCTGCCCATCCAGTGCACACAGCTGCAGAAGAAAGAGACACACAGGAAAGGCAGGAGTGTGAGTGAACCCCACCGTGGAGCGCTTCAGCCCTAGCCCAGGGCACCAATTCCAAGAGGCAGCAATAGGAAGCCCCCGGTGGGTGTAAGCCAGCAGGACCAGGACTGGAGCTAATTCTAGGAAACTAGTCTGGCACGGACAAGGAGAGCAGAATCGAGGGGGCAAAGCAGAAAGTAAGGCGGCCAGTTCAGGCGCTATCATTGCAAAAACAGACGGGATGGCGTTTTGCGGTGGCCATCACCAAAAGAAAGGGGGGGCGGACACGAGAGGCACCGTGGTCTTCGTGGTTTGGTGGCAAAGTAAATATTGCGAGTTGTGGGCAGGGTGGGCAGTGGCATGGGGTGGGCATGTCATGGACAGAAGCACAAAGGGAAGGTTGGGCAGACAGTTTGGAGGAAGAAGATCAGGAATTTGGGCTTGGGTGTGTTGATTTGGAAACTCCTACGAAATATCAGTATAGAGATGTCCAAGGGATCGCTGCAAACCAGGCCTGGTGCTCAGAGACGGGTCCCAAGACAAACACATTCCAAGTTCAAGTAAACATGGCTTTTCCCGGAAATGGCCATACTGCACGTCCCTACCATCTTGTCCCTCCACACCATGTCTGTGGGACTCGCTCAAGGGAAGAGAGAATCCCACAAACATTTAGGAATGTCTTTTTCTTGGATCTTGTTTGGTTTCTACTTGTCTTAGTGTTGGTGTATACTGTCCTAAGGAAGCCCGATTTATAAAAACAACGATCAAGTAAGACATACATTAGTCCTGGAATCAGGGAAGGGAATGCTTATTTGCTTTGCTAAAAGATTTATTGATGTAGAAAAAGATTTATCATCGAATCCCATTAAAGGGCTTTGAATACATTTTTAAAATATCATGTGGCTGATATATATAATCAATTTAAACACAGCTTTCCAGGCAAACCTCCATGAAAAAAAACAAGGGGTAGCCAATGTTTGAGACAGCTTTGCCGCTTCATCCTTGGGAAAAATTAAAACAATGTTATTGGAAATTAATATGGGACATGAGAAGGCCATGTGGTATAACAGAAAGATCCGGAATCAGGTTTAGATCTGGCCAACTAGTGAGCACAAGTACAAGAAGAAAATAATACAATGTTCTGCCCAGAGTTATTGTATTACATAAGTAATTCACGTGAATTTGCTTTGCACAATCATTGGCACAGAGTAGCCGCTGAATCAAAAGCTCGGGCTTCCAGCTCGAAACCTCTCTTGTCCCAGAATGAGTGTCTCCCTTTCTCCTTCCTTTGCCTTCATCCCATCCCTGTGAGTGACATGGGCACCGCACCCTCCCTCGGCCGCGACTCTTTCTCAGAGCTCTGCTCTCTGGGGGGTGTTTTTTAAATGAGTAACAAGCCTGGACGGTCAGGAATGAGGTCCTGCCCTTCCCTGGAGGACAGTCACTTTACCCGGAACCAGAGCGTTACCTCCTGGAGATTCAGAACTCCAGAGAGCACGAGGCCCTTCTCCCCAGCACCCCAGGACCAATGAGGGCACCCTTCCTGGCTCCCTACTCCCTGGGACTCCAGGAAAGAGTCAGATGATCCTCAAAATCACAGTAAGCATTGCACCATGCACAGCACTATTCTGGGCCTTCAGTGACGGGTGCTTTCATGGACCATATTGTCTTTGAACCCCACAGGGAAGAGCACAGACCGAGTGGATTCAAACCCCTGCTCCCTGCTCACTAGCTGTGCAGCCCTGGACAGTCACCTGCTCCCCGTGCCTCGGAGCCTCCTCTGAAAAATAGAAATAACCAAAGAACCTTCCACGCATGAGTGACCGTGGAGCTCAAGGAAGATGGCAAAGCTGTCTGTGAACGATCCTAGAACTGCGCCTGCCACACAGCCAGTTCTCTACAAGCGCCTTGTGATCCACTCGCCCACGGAGGGAGAACCAGGCTCAGAACTGTCAGTCATCCGCTCAGGATTACATGCCTTAAGTGGCAAGCCGGAGCTGAAATCCAGAACTCTCCATGAACACAATCACACATCATTTGATCAAGAGAAAACAAAACAAAGGCCTCTTTATTCCTTCTCTCTTATTGAGACAGCTCCTCCGTCCCACTCATTCCTTGCATTTCCTTCTTTCTCCCCCCAAAAGGTGAAAGGTCAGGTTTTGCAGGGAAGTTGTGTATTGGGATCCGTCTAAGGTTCACCGCCTCTCACTCCTGAGCTAGTCCATTCTGTGGGGCCCACTCACCTTTAATGGAATTACCTGATAACTTCATTATTTCCATTTATCAGTTTAGCAAATACTAATTGAGTCAGCATCCTATTAGGCACTAGATGAAAAGGGATGACCTTACCCCACTGGGAGACAGTTAGTAGAGACATTGTTGCCAGAAGCAACCGAGCTGACAGGAAATTATGGATATTCCCTTCAAAAACAGGATAGTCTCCTAACCAGCTACCTGTTTGGCTAACTTATCCAGAGGACAAGAGAGCAAAGACCGAGGAGAGATTAATATCAAATCTTTGCAATTTGACTGACACACCAGCTCAGGGTGGAGACGTCCCACCCTCCTTCGCTGGGGTGCCTCCTGGGGCGGGCACGGTGGAGAGCCCAGGCTTTGGTGAGATCAATGGGCTTTGCATCCCAGCTCTGACGCTTCCTGTGGTGCGATCTTGAGCAAGTCTGAGCTCTTTCAATCACCACTTTCTTATGAGACTCCTCCTGTGAGGCCTAAAGGAGATGGGCAGCAAAATGCTTACCACAGGGTCTGACACATGTGACTTAATTGATCACAGGGGACCTCTAACAAATGGTGACCTGCAAGGTTATACCAGGGCAGAGGCAAACTCTCTTCCGTGGTAGGGGCGGGGTATGCCGACACAGGCCAAGGCGTCCCAGATGTGCTTATGAAGGGGCTGCAATTTGCAGGGTTCCAGAAAGGCCTGAGCCAGGCTTTGTGACTGTAGGCGGTAGACCAGAGAGTCTACCTCTAGATTGGTTCCGGGATGCTAATGTCACCCGGGGGCCAAGTCTCCATCCTTTTCCAAAGCATCTAGTCTCCCTGTTTCTATCTTTGCCCTCCCACTGTCTATTCGTAACACAGACTCCAAAGAGTGAGTCAGATTATGTCATTCCTCTGTCCAAATCCTGCAGGCGGCATCTCTCTCTCTCTCTCTCTCTTTCTCTCTCTCTCTCTATCTCTATCTCTATCTCTCTCATGAGAGATACTGTAGTTATTAAAAGGAAAGTTTGTTGTTCATGCAAAAACATGTTCCTTCCTTCCTCCAGGCAGACACAGTAGTCTTGCATCCGGGCACAAAGCTTGGTGAGTTCAGGTGTCCTTGTGCAGGAGACAGCCTGCACAGTCACCCTGCCGTGCTGTGTACAGTCCCTTAGGTAGCCACATCACCTCTCACTTTGTCACTCATCTCCTCACCCTCTTTGATCCAAATACGCTGGAAGTTCTTTGAATACCCAAGCATGCCTCTGCCCCAGGACCTTTGCACTTACTGTCCCCTCTGTCTGGGAGTCTCATCCCCTAGATATTCTCCACCTGGCTCCCTCACTTCATTCCAGTCCCTGCTCTGATACCATCTTTCAGGGAGGTCTTCACCCACCTCTGCATTTAAAATTGGAACATCACTATCTAGCATATTCTGTTACTTGTGATTGATATATTGTATTGTCTCTTTCACCCCCCTGGAATGGAAGTTACATGAAGGCAGAGAATGTTTACAGTTGTCCATTTGCTGCTGTACTTAGTGCCTGGCACATAGTACAAACTCAGTAAGTATCAGGTAAATAAATGACCACAAGGACAAGCCCAACAGCCAAGGAAACCGTGGCTCCTGCCCCGGAAGTGCCAGCTTTTTCCTTGAGTAGCAAAGCATGCCTATGTGATTTCCACTGTGGATACAGGAGGGGTGGAGCCTGCTGTCTCTCCCAGGCTCAGGCTCGTGCAGAGAGGCGCCAGGTACAGAGAAGATGTGCATCTGGCCAGGAGGCCCCAGGAAGCCTTGGCATGGGGTAGGTGTTCAGTGGACATTGAAATGATTCAATGACCATGTCCTCCTGTGGCTCACTGAGCTTCAGCCACATAACAAACCATATGGTCCTCTCCCCAGCATGGTGTCCAAAAGGCTTGGTTCAAGTTCCCACTCTGCTTCTCACTTGTTTGTTTGGGGGGGTGGGGTGGGTGTTTTGCCAGCTCAGCCATTTAACCTCTCTAAGTATCCATTCTCTCACCAGTAAAATGCAGATCATGAGGCATACACTGCGGGTGTTGTGAGGCTGTTGCAGGAGCAAATAAAATAATGGATATGTGCAGTGGAGACACTGATCTCCCCTTCTTATGAGCTGGCACATCCTTCCTCCCAATGACAGACTGTATTTCCCAGCCTCCTGTGCAGCTAGAAATGGCCCTGTGACAGATCTAGCCAATGGGGTGTGGGCTGAAGGGCTGTGGCAATTTCAAGGCCCTGCCCTTAGGGAGAGGGACATGCCCTCCTCGCCTGAGCATTGGAAAGCAGAGGAAGTACTGAGCCGTCTCGGGCCATTCAGAGAAAGGCACCAGCGGGGTCCTGACACACTTTATAAAGCAGAGCCAGTTTACCAGCTTGGACTTACATATCAGAGGGAAGTAACATTCTTTAAAGCCTCTGTTACTTTGGGTCTCTAGCACACGCAGCTGCGAGTACACTCGCATTCGTCCAAAGAGCATGTATCAAGTATCTGCTGTGTGCCCGGCAAGCGTTAGTGCTCAGGCTGATGCAAAACTAGCTCCTTCCCTTGCAGAACCGGAGCGGGAGACATGGCACCCAAGTCATTACGTGAGGTAGCCAGGACCCGGGCGGAGGGACAGACGGGAGGTGTGGGAACTCACAGGGAGGTGCAGACACCTGTAAGCCCTACAACTCACTACACGCTCATTCATTCCCATGGTTACTGAAAACCGCTGTGTGCCAGGCCCTGTTCTCGTTTGGGGAGCACAACAGCGGACAAGACAGACTAGGTCCTCACTCTCAAGGAGCTTGCATGCCTTATAAACAAATAAAACAAGTCATTTTTGTATCTAATAAATACCATAACTTCTAAGAAGGTTAAGTGCTATAGAGACCCTCAAGCAGGACATTTCACAGCATAACGGGCTGATGAAGGAGGGGTGCCTGCTTTAGCCTCGTGGTCCTGGGAACCCCAGTGGCATGTAAACTGGGACCTGAGTGAGGCAGAAACGGAGAAGAGCGTTCTGTGCGGAGGCGAAGGCAAGGCTGGTGCAGAGGCCCCTGTGGAACGTAGGTCAGCATGGTTGGAGGGGCTGAGTGAGCAGGCAGACGTGTCAGAGGGATGGCCTGGCCAGACATGTGACCTCTCAGCCATGGCAAGAAGTTAGAACTTTCCCGAGTATATTTGGAAGTCACTGGGGGTCTTCACAAAGCGGGGGGTGGCATGATCGGACCCGTGTTGTAAGGAATCTGACCCTCCACCCCCGGCTGCTCTGTGGCAGATGGACTGTGGGGACACCAATGGGGAGGCCATGGTAGTGTGTCGGGTCAGAGCTGGTGGCCTGGACAGGCTGGCAGCAGTGGGACTAACAAGTGGTCGGATTGGGGATCTATTTAGGAGGTAGGGTTGGCCAATGTTTCTGATAGAATGGGTGAAGGATTTATCAAAACAGAAGTCTTAAATGTTTGGTCTGAGCAGCTGGGTGGGTGGTGGCGTCATTCACTAGATGGAGAAGGAGGGAAAGGGGGGGCAGGTTGGGGTTGGGGGCTGGAGCGCCAGTTCTGATTTCTATGGAATGAACCTTATTAGCAGCCATTGTGGGGGCTTTGCCTTTCCTCCCAATGAGGCCGAGAACCCCTGGAGGACTTTGCCACACCGCACAGAGGCCCTGTCGCTCTCCCCATCTAACGGGACTGCAGCGTGGACCTGGGACCTCACACCACCGGGCTCCCTTCGCCTCCCTGACCTCCCCAAGGGCTCCTCCTTGCTCACTGGTGGCTGCCTCACCACTAACTTCTAACCCTGCTCCTGCCTCAGGGTGTGCCTGTGCCATCTTCCCTGCATAGCCTGCTCATCCCCACAAGTTCAGCTGGCTCCCCCTTCACCTCCTTCAAATCTCTGTCCAAATGTCACCTTCTCAAGGTGACAGACACCCTGCTCTACAGAAAACGGAAAAACTCCACCTTCCCCTCATGGCAACAGTCCCTGTCCCTCTCACCAGCTTTATTTTTCTCCACAGTACTTACCACAGTCTGATAAACAAACATCTCTCTCATTTATTTACATATTGTCCATCCCCTCCCACTTGAATATAAACTTCATGGGGACAGGGATTTTTGTCTACTTTGTTCACTGCTAGAAGCATGCCTGGCACATAGTAGGTGCTCAGAAAATGGTCAATGTTGAGTAAATCGAAGCACATTGTGTTATCTTTCTTTTATAGAAGTCTTGTTTCAATGTCAATATTTGTTTGAGTTTTAATAGGAAGTAAGGAAAAGGAAATCTGTGTTCAAAATGTCCTG
>NW_005871175.1:2639413-2666465 GCF_000147115.1 Myotis lucifugus | reverse complement strand
TCCATCAAGATGAATGGAAAAACAAATGGTGGCACACTATATGCAATGAAACAGTATTCAACCATAAAGCAGAAGGAAGGCACGATCCATCCTACAGCACGGATGAGCCTTGAAAACATCACGCTGAGTGAAAGTAGCCAGACACCAAGGTCACATACCGTCTGATTCCACTTTCAGAAATGCCCATAGGTCCACAGAGACGGAAGGCAGGTCGGTGGTGGCCAAGGGCCGGCAGGAGTGAGTGCTTAGTGAGTATGGCTCTGACTCAGGTGTGAGGAAAATGGTTTGAGATAGAGAGAGTGCTGGCTGCACAACATGTGAATGTGCTAAGTGCACTGAATTGTTCATTTCAAAATAATTTTATACTATGTGAATTTCACCTCAATTTTTTTTTAAAAAAAGTGCATGCATCAATTTGTTCAGAGTGTCCTCACAATAACTCTATAAATCAAATATTAATTCTATATTCGCATGAGAAAACTGAGCCTAGAAGCACTAAGGGACCTGGTCAAGGTTGTACAGATACTAGACTGGAAGCCGGGGTTGGGTTGGCTCTTTGGAGCCACCAGCCCCTCGGCCCCTCAGAGTCCCATGTGGACCCTGGAGAGCAGGGGATCAGTGGGGAGTGCTAACGGAGAGAACAACTGAGGTAGAGGAGGGGTCAAGGCAGAAGGCCCTGGGGTCTCCTTAGGGTCCCAACTTAGCACCAGCAAAACTCAGAGTCTTGAACCTTCTGGATCCTGCTGCTTTTGTCCTCTGCTGAGACTGAGCTCCCCAGCTTTTCCCTGTGCTCCCCATGACTCTTTGCATCAGGGAACAGCCAAGAACCATGGAGGGGTGAGAGGGGAGGACGGAGGGGGGGGGGGGGGGAAGGGGCAAAGAATTAGAAGGACACCATGGAACCCCAGACCAAAGCTCTGATAACCAATATCTCCATCCTTTTTCCTTAAAACATCTTGTCTTTGACTCGGCAGCACAGCACTTGAGTGACTTGACTGTAAACATATTTTGAAAGAAGAGCATATTGTAGGGAGTTCCATCTCAGAAGATGTGACTGTGGTATAATTCGGCTTGTGGGGCGGAGCGGGAGTGGCTGGTGGGTGGCTGGAGAGGGGAGGATGGAAGTGAATGTGGCAGAATGACACAATAATAGGGCTAATGATTTCAACATTTGAAAAAGCTTAACAGCTCTTAGCGAACACCAGAGACAAGCTCCAGTGGGAGGCTTTTAAAACATCCACTTTGACAGTTTCTGCTCTTTTTGAGCTTCTCCTGTTTGTTTCCTCTTCAAAGCTTGTTAGCACCTCCTGTTTGGAAGACGTTGGCCACCTAAGGATAGTGATGAGGCCTGGCCGCGGGGGGCTGACCCCCAGCCAGTCCTGGGCTCTCCACCAGTTTGTTTATGGAGGTGGGGGCAGGGAGAACAGAGAAGGCTGCAGAGACTCTCCCAGGCCCTTTATTGAAGCCCTAACCAAAGCCCTCCATCATAATTCCCTCTGCAACCCCTTCGAAAACGCAAGACCAATGTGTAGAACAGAAACAAATACTGGCGACTTTCACGAATTCACCAAGAAGGGCCAAGGTACCCCAGCTGGTGTGGCTCAGGAGTTGAGTGTCAACCTACGAACCAGGAGGTCATGGTTCGATTCTTGGTCAGGGCACATGCCCAGGTTGCAGGGCTCGATCCCAGTGTGGGGCGTGCAGGAGGCAACCAATCAATGATTTGCTCTCATCATTGATGTTTCTATCTCTTACTCCCTCTCCCTTCTTCTCTGAAATCAATAAAGATATATTTAATTTTTTAAAAAAAGAAAATGAAAGGAAAGAAAAAAGAAAAGAAAAGGGAAGAAGAGCCAAAGTATTACTGGAGACCAGCAGGGACTCATCCACTCCTCGTATTAGGCAAAACCAACCTTCAGGAAGATGAGCCCTACAATCCTGAGACTACCAGATTAGTCTCATGGGAGCCTGTCTAGGGAGTGGCTTTTCCTTTTGAAAAACCATGAAGCTCTGGTCCACAGAGTTGTTAAAGGGCCATACAGAAAGTCCTGTGCCTCCATTTACACTCCCAGCAGCTCAAAGCAACTGTGCCCAAACAGTACCCACTTCCTTCTGAGCTCTGGACAGGCCATAAGTCAAGAACCACCGTTCAGCTACCAACAGTGTTGGCTCGGTCCTCACTGTGGGCCCCAGGAAGGGACCAACGCGGTGTTTCTGGCTGAGTTCGCTGGGTCACTCCTGCTGTCCCACCCTTCACACCAAGGAAGAGGAGGCTGGAAGACTTGAATACGCAAAGGATCCAACTGTCTTATCCTCAATCAGCTTAATTAACTGATGAAGATCAAACAGGCCAAAGGGACTGTTGACAGATGGATCAGCTACCCAGGTCTTCAGGTCCTCTTAGCTAGCTCCCATCACGGTGGGGTTTCTATTGGCTTTGAAGCACCGAGGATTAATTTAATAAGTTACTAACATTCCATCTGGGGGAAATTATATCAGCTGCATGAGATAAAGACCAATGTATGCACATTTTCTTCTCTTTTTGAAAGGGCTCTCTTGTGCCTGGTGCTTTAAATATGGCATTAAAATATAAGAGTAAAACATTTCTTAGGGAAAAAAGAATTGAAATTAAATCGAGTGCAACAGGTATGTGTGTGGAAGAAAATCATATGGGGAATGTGGGCAAGTGGCTAAGAAATAAGGAAAAGGTCCTCTAGGTGTTGCTAATGTCTCCAGGAGAGCTCCCTTCCATCTTCAGTGACATGCACTTGACCGTGTAGCGGTTCAAAGTTCAGGCTTTGGGGGCGGAATGTCTACGTTCCAATCCCTAGTCTGCCACCTATGAGCCGTGTGACTTTGGACAAGTACCCACCCTCTCTGTGTCTCACTTTTCTCCTCCGTCAAAAGGGGGCAATGTCACCATGCACTCAACTGGGGGCTTTGAGGGCGATAGGCACACGGTGCACGTGGAACAGTGGCTGGTCTGGCACGCGGCCAACGGGGGGGCTGCCACATGGCATTTTCATTGTTTTAAAATTGTTTTTGAAAAATAAATGAGGCATTTCTATCCAGAAAGGCTGTTTCCCCCTGAAGGCCCAAAGTACTACCTAAGTGGGTCCTTTCAGCTGCTAAATGCATAGTTAGTGCCCCTGCCAGGAACAGGCGACAACTTCAAATACACTTGGGCTGAAAAATAAAAATATCTCCAGTGTCGTTCTAACCTTTCCTTTGACAGCTGACATGGTAATTGCTTTCTAGACCATTGCATTTTTCGTCGCAAATACTGCCACGGGAAGGCGGGCACAGGTTTCAGAGTGACAGGTTCAAAACAGCTTTCGGTGACCGACTGCCAGTTCCCGAGCCCCGAGGAAGGTGCCTCCGTTTGTCCTGATAATCATAAAGTCACAGCAATTACTCTCACTTTTAAGGCCCTACCTTCTGCCAGGCACCGTGCTAGGCATCTTCCATACATCTCCACACGGACCCCCAAGCTTCTTGTCTGCTCCAGGAGGCCCGTGCTATGAGCCCCTTTGACAGGCGAGGGAGTGGGCCCAGAGCTGCTACGTGCCGCCAAGTGCCTGAATCTGTTCCAGCCAAACCCACCCGGCTCCAGAGTCAGCCGTCCTTCCAGTCCACAGCGTGTCCAACCAGCTCCTGGCCCTTTTCCCTGTCATTTCTGAGACCCAGAGCAACACACTTCAGGATCGCATCGCCTGCCAGGAAGTCGGCCTCCGCATCACTGTGAACCTCATGCACCATAACCGATGCCCCTTCCAGGCCCCTCCCTGTGTCTCTGACACCAGCCCCCCACGGTGGCCTCACAGGGTGCTTTCTGGGGGCCGGTTAGCCCCATCTGGAGAGATTTTTGGAGTCACAATGGGGGGAGGGATGTGCTACAGGCATCTAGTGTTCGGAGGCCAGAGAGGCTGTTAGGCATCCTGCAACGCACAGGACGGCCCCACAACAAAGAATTAACTGGCCCAGAAGGTGATAGCGCCATCCTCGGTGGAGAAACCCGGAAAACAGAACTCTTGATTTCTCTGCCCCAAATCCATGGCTCCTGTGGCTTTTCCATTCTCACACGTTGCTCACACCCCAAACCCAAGAATTTGCCTTGATTGGTCCCTTTCTCACCCCCGCTTTTCACATAAATTTTAGCTGTCACTATTAGAAAAAGAATTCATTCTGTGACATATGGCTCATATTTCAACCTCCTTCAGTGGTTCAATCAATTAATTACAATACCTAACCTATTTATCCAATCAACAAACGCCAATGAGGAGGCCACCGAGTGCTCAACAGCCACGCCTGCTTTCCCTGGGAAGTCTCCTAACTTTGCGAACTTCCACACAAATACAGGTTAGCATCAGTGGGCAATCCACCTGAAGGTGTCTCACAGATTTTGCAAAATGAAGAACAGTTTGAAGTGAAAACAAATGCTAACTGGCACGAAGGGAAGAGAAAGTCACCCCAAGGAAATTCGAGACAGGGCCCCATGCCCAGATGGTTACCGCGAGCGCGGTGTCTGCTCAGGCCGCGTGGACTGTTGAACCTGCCTCCGTCCTTGTCTTCAGGGTGCTTAGAGTCTAACAGAGCAGAACGTGTAAGGAGAAGAGAGATTATTTAAACAAACTCCCAGAAACCCTAAGTCCAGGTGAGTGCCGCCTGCCCGTGGACCTCTCAGAAGACCCTGGCCTCTCCCGAAGGTGCCCCCTTGTTCAAGTCCACAGAGCAGCCTGTGGCCCTCCCTGCCAGCGAAAGGAAGCCAGCGCCTCAGAGGCTCTGCTGCTCTCTTTCTGAGCAAGATGTGGAGCAGTTTCATCTTGCGCCTCATCCACTGGGTGGAGCTGCTCCCAGAAATCCACTGAGAAGCTTTATTAAGTGGCCACCCCGAAGATGATATACAAACAGGCTTGAAGCCATTGTGCAGGTCATCCCAGGAAATGACTGAAGGCACAATTCTGCCTTCTGGGCCCAGAATGATGGTTCCAGTAGTACCAGGATGGCGAAGCAGAATGCTTCCGTATCCACCTCACCCATGAAGACCTGTGGAGTCCAGACACCTGCCCGTGCTCTCGGGGAGTGAGCAGGGTTAGGACAGGCCTAAGCATTTGTCTTCAACTCTGTAGATGTGGAGTCATGGCTTAGAATCCTGCGTTGAGTTACCTTGGGTGACATAATGTCTATAAGCTTCATTTTTCTCATTGGTAAAATAGTAATACCTACTATGAGGATTCACTGGGCCGTGTTGTGTAAAGTATTTCTAATTGTACTTTATGTAAGTGTTATGCCTAATTTTATGATTATTACTATTATTATTATTATAGCTTGTAGCACAAGAGTTTGGCACATAACAGACACTCAATAAATATTAACTATTGTAAACTCAACAGAACTAGATTAACAAATGCCCTAACCTTTGGAATAGAATGGATAGGATTAAAATCAACTGGTATAAATACAGATGTAACAGGACAATAAAGACTGAACCTGGCTGGAGAACCTGGCTAGAACCTAGCTAGAGAACCTGGCTAGGCTGCTGATCAACTGAAAAAATATATATATATATTAACTATTGTGACCTCGGCCAAGGGTAGACCTGAAAAAATCATAGGTGCTCTTATAACACCCTGAGATGCTGGGATTCATTTAAATCATTAAAAAAAAAAAACCCAAAAGCTCATATTTTCAAGAGGAGCAATAAACACTTAGGTGTCTGCTATTTGCCAGGAACTGTGGGAGGCACTGAAGACACAGTGGTGAATTCGATAACGCTCCTGCTTTCTTAGTGGATCTTAGTAATATAGTAACCCCCTCTGAAAATCTGATCCTTTAAAGGTGTCCTCGTTCTTGGCAATGCTTTCCTTGGCCCAGTTACATCATAAAGAGTGGAATCAGGACTAGACCAGCCAGCTGGGAGTGTGAACTTCCTGGGGCGCGGCCACCACTCCCGCTCCCCCAGAGGTGGTTATCTCGCAGCAAGCAGCCGCTTTGATAAAGGTGGGAGTGTGCGCCAGACCTGCAGAGGATCACAATTAGATTTGGACAGGATGAGTGGAAAGATAAGAGCAATGCATTGTGCTCCTTGTTTTGCTTTTTTTTTTAAAAAGTACCCAAGATAGCTAGAGAGACACATGACAGTGGATGGCTACTGCAACTCTTCTTTCGATTATAAAACTTAGTTTCCTTTTCGAGCCAATTCCAAAGGTTCCCCTGTGACCATCATCTCTGGAATTTAACCCCTGCCTGCCTGGGGACCCTGCTCAGCATAACTTTTCCAACCTTCCTCTATCTGGCCGAGAGAGATGGCCGGCCCCAGGCTGAATGGAGGGCAAGTGGAGCCTCTCTCCTTGTCCCATGTCAAGGCTGCGAGAGTGTCTGAGACAGCCACCCTTTGCCACCTCCACTGAACCAGCTGGTTCGGGTTGAAGACCCCCACAGGCTGGCCTCTATACCGTGCAGTTTGACAGCCACTGGAGGGCCTCCACTGCAGGGCCCCCTGCTCTGATGTCTCAGGGAACCATTCGGACCCTCACAACCTGCAGCCACCCAGCCTGTCTTCACACACTCGCCACTCCCCGCCTCTGCAACCCTGACCCCCCACCACCCACACCTCCTTTCATCCCCCCCACCTTTTCCCACAGGGATCCCTCTGCCCCCAATGCCCTCTCCTTTGTCCAGACTTTACTATCTGCTGAGCTTTCCAGACCAAATGGATCCTTGTCTTCTCCTTGCTCCTTTCCTGCTGCCCCAGGCAGAGCGGGGCACTCCCTTCATCGCCTGTACTTCCCTCTCATGGCGCTCCCTGCACACACAGGCCCCTGTTATCTATGTGCACACAGCGGTTCTCCCCCAGAGAGAGCTCCCAGAGGGCTGGAGATGCGCTTGATTGATCTTTGTAGCATCTGCTACATGGAGGCTCTCAATAAACGTAGAATGAATGGATACTGACTGAGTAGATAAGCAACATCAGCCTCAAACTGCTAACTGAAGTTACTCTTTTTTTAAAAAAATATATTTCATTGATTTTTTACAGAGAAGAAGGGAGAGGGATAGAGAGTTAGAAACATCAATGAGAGAGAAACATCGTACAGCTGCCTCCTGCACACCCCCTACTGGGGATGTGCCCGCAACCAAGTGTATGCCCTTGACCAGAATCAAACCTGGGACCCTTGAGTCCACAGGCAGATGCTCTATCCACTGAGCCAAACCAGTTAGGGCTGGAGTTACTCTTCAATAGGGTCATAGAAAGACTTTAGAGAACATTCTCCCTGACCTAGTTCTTCTTACTAGCTGTGTATCCTTGGGTAAGTTACTTAACCTCTCTGTGCCTCAGATTCTTCATCTGTAAAATGCAGAAAATAGAATGATACATCTATTTCCTAGGGTGGCCGTGAATACCAAATGTTAGTGTATATGAGGTAGTAGAATATTGCATGGTATATAGTATATGCTCAACTAATTTAGAGTTTGTCACCGTCATTGCAGTGAATATCCTGCCCAGAGGCACCTGTCTCACCCACCCCCACCCCTGTCCCCACTGCTGCGAGGGTGGCCTGCAAATGGCCCTGCCTGCCCCCTTTCTTTGGAGACTTGCCCTCAGCCGAAGGGAGGAGCTTCGCCCAGATGGTTACCCTCAGTACAACGATTGAAATTTCTTTTGAGAGCCAAATTTTTTAACTTAAACTATACAGGTAAGTACATTGTTATTAACTTAATTAGGGTACTCCCAAGGCTTAGGAAGAGCCACACTCAAGGGGCCAAAGAGCCGCATGTGGCTCTCGAGCCGCAGTTTGCCGACCACGGCCGGCCCTATGGGAACCTTACACCCGAGCTGCCTCTCTGCACCTCAGTCAATGGCTGACTGACGTGGGGTCTGAAGGCCGGGCCCTACCTTAAGGTAGGATAGACTTCAAGGTCCAATCTGTGCTCCCTGAAGGAGCAGAGGGAGTAGATTCCCCTCCCCCTCCTGCTTCCTCACCCCCTTCTCTCAAGCACATTCCCAAGAAATCACTTACACAGGAATCCCTGTCTCCGACTGTTCCCAGGGCGCCCAGGCTACACAATCATCACCACCACTATCATCGGAGAGGAGAAAACGGGCCCAGAGTGGCTGCCTGATTTACCCAAGACCCAAGGCTGGGAACAGCCGGCTGGGGGTGGGGCAGTGACCTGGAGTTAGTTTGCTATTTTACAGGTTTCTGAGTCTCCAACAAGTTTTTTCTAAGAAACAACAACCAAATGAATTAACAAACCATCAGCAGGAGAACAACAAAAAGCCAGCCATACCTGAGACAGGTGTAGAAATTGGGGCCTCTGGGGCAGAGGGGGAGGGCAGGCAGCCTCAGTGACCAGACATCCTGGGGTGAGAGCCGAGGGTCCAGCGGGGTGGTGAGAGGCCCTCAGGCCCGCACACAGGTAGGGGTGGCAGGTGGAGACAAGCCCACGTCCCTGCTTGCCTTGGTCTTCTGCGGAGTCCACTGTGCCGGACAGACTTCCCCTCTCACCCCTACCCCCAGCCCACGAGGCCTCCACTCAGCCCTCTGCAATGCGTCCCACCCCCAGCTGAAAACCATCTTTTCTGGAGGACCCCATGGTGCTTATCAAATTCTGCGCTTGCTCTGGGCAGCCTTTCCCACGAGACCACGAGGGCTTCCGGGGCAGGATTGTGCGTGGACCTTTGTCCCACCCCACAGGGGAATGGCTATGGTGAGGGAGAATAAGGGAAGGAAAGCAAAAGACACTTGCTATTGGCAGTGGAGAAGTAGGAATCAGGATCACACTTTCCCTTGTGAGTGAGGGCTGCACGCAGGCCTCGTCTCCATGACCACACAGCTGCTGCAGCTCATGATGCTACATTCAAGCCCAAGTCCTTCCACCCCCAAAGTCTGAGCTAAATCAGACCAGGAAAAGGGGAGTGTGCTCCAGGTGGGGCCTTTAAAGGCATTTGATGTAACTAGATGAATATTCTAATGGGCAGAGGGGCTCGTAGGGAAACTTCGCAGGGCCTGGGCAGGAGTTCTTTTCTGATGTGAAAGGATTTTTTGCCAAATTACAAAAGCAGCATATATTTGTGAGAAATTCAAAGAAAACAGAAGTGTATAAAATGCACAATATTAGTGCCCAGTATTCCCTCCAACCCTCAGCAATACCTACTAGTGAGAGTTTGACAACTTTTCCAGACATTTTTAATAGGCATATAACATAGACAGATAGATGGCAGATAAAATACAAACATCTGTAAAAGAAGGGTTACAGAAATAACAATGCATAGAATGACATTAAATTAAGAGTGCGTGTCTAATGAATTACCTTTAAACAGCATTTTTCTAAGAACAGAAGACATGTTCACTATAACTAAGGGAGGGATTCCATGATAGCACAAGTAACACGCCTTCCCTCGTAATTCCATTCCCTCCATAACCATTTTATATTTTACTCTTTTCCTTTTTGTCTTTTTTCTAGCCTGTATACTTATAGATTTTTTATTTTTTTTATTTTTAGCAAAATTGGTTTCAATTTTGGAATGGGTTTTTTTTTCCCCCCACTCAATATCAGATTGTGGATTTGGGGAAAGGGCTGCGTAACTATTGCCTGCAATTGATTAATCTAGTGGCATTTACTTCCCAAGGAGAATCTTTTAAGATAATAATGTAGACACCTAAACAATCTGTCCATCTTTTAATATCTCTTTGTCCTTTGATCTTGTATCATTGAGTCCTTTTATTTTTTTAGCCCCTCCTGCAGATGCCTGTGGATCTGTGTTACCTTGGGAAGATCCATTCCTTTTTCCCCATGAGCACAGGACTGCGTTGAAGACCATTTTTGAGACACTTCTGGGTGCTGTTTCGGCGGAATGCAGAGCCTGTTTATTGTGTGCTCCTGTATAAATCCTTGTATAAATCCGCCACGATCCTATTTTCCCGTGGACATCAGCCCCTCACATTTCAGAGAGACTCCTTGTTTCTGAGGGGTCTCTAGCTTTTTGGGGGTGCCCCCTGGTATGTGGGTTCTGAACTGCTATCCTGCCACAGCCCCCCTCCGGTTTCTGAAAAATCTAGGATTTGTTGAGGCAGAACAGCCAGATGAGCTGAACTGTGCCGGGTGGTCAGTGGGACCACAGGCGCTGCAGCTAGATGGCGCTCACACCCACACATTTCTGCGCAATTAGGAGGATGTGAGCAGTTTTCCAAGCTTACAGTCTTGGGGGAAGGGAGAGAAATATACCTGGGAACATGAAATAACTGAAATGAAATTGTCATAGACTTGTTTTCCAAATGAAACTAACATATAATGACTACAGAATGCCAAATGCTATTCTAAGCCCTAAGCTCTTCTCCAGTTGAATCCTCCTTTTTCAGATGAGGCACTGAGAGACCTGGTAATATTCCCAAGGTCACAGGAAGTCAGGCCCAGGCAACGTGCTCCAAAGCCCACATTTAAGCACCATGAACTGGCTCGAGAAAAATGCTGAGAATGTGGACATCAAATTAACAGTGGTTAGGCCCAGGCAGCAAGGGGTACTGGGGGACCACATTACATGCTTTCTCTACACAAAGCTCTGTATTGAAAATTATGTCCCCATGCATAAACTATTATGGTTACTTTTAAGTTCAATAATTTTTATAAGAATAGCATAAGTGTACAAGAAATTGTTCAACTGTGGTCAAGGCAACTTCGGGTTGTGTGGGTCTTGAAGTTTATACATGCAGGAGGGCTCTTTAAGAAAAAGAATTCAAAACTAGAATACAAAATTAGGTATGAAAGTGAATATGTATTTAGTTAGATTGAAAAAAGAAATCACAACAAATTACAAATTTTTTGGAAGGTGACAAATACCACAAACATAACAAAACCATGAAAAATTACATTCTATATCTCTTGAATACTCTTTTTCCTATTTTTGGTTGCATACTCTTTGTATGATTAACTTTTCATATGACAACCATTCTGTGATATCATGTTCATGGAAAAAAAGAAACACTCACATGCATTTTATAATGCCAGTATATTAGGTTGAGCTACATAATTGTTTAATCAAATTACCCTTAAACTATGCACAATAACTTGTGGATGAATGTGCATGGGAGTTTTGTCGCAAGAACACTTAGGTTGCTTTGCTGTGATTTTAGTGCTTTTAAATATCTTTTTTTTTTCTTCTGGAATTGCCAGGCTTTGTCAGGACAAGGTGACCTCAGAGATGCTAAGATGGATCCAGCATGTGGGAAGGCATAAAAATCCTGCTCCACAGTTGGTATTGCTATAGTTTTGTGCCCTATAAACACAAAAACTCTGGTCAATTCTATTTTGCATTGGTTTCCATTTTAAAAGCATGGCAGTTGTCCTACCTGGTTTGTCTCAGTGGATAGAGCGTCAGCCTGCAGATTGAAGGGTCCCAGGTTCGATTCCAGTCAAGGGCATGTACCTTGGTTGTGGGCACATCCCCAGTAGGCAGTGTGCAGGAGGCAGCTGAATCGATGTTTCTAACTCTCTATCCCTCTCCCTTCCTCTCTGTAAAAAAAACAACACACACACAATAAAATATATTTTAATAAAAATAAAATAAAAGCATGGTAGTATCAGGTACTGTTGTTGTAAACACTGCATTATTGAGTATTTTCCTGCAGGTAATGTCTGTCTTGACTACATTGGAATGAGAACCAAATATTCCACTTCTAATTTTATACATCTGATGGTTAAAAGAACATTCCACAGACTAGCTTCTGTTTCTGCACATTTTGACTCCTTCTTCTCCACCCACCCACTTCCAGCGTCATGCATAGCAGGACACATTTATATTGCAATAGGACCCAGGATGCCAGGTGAGTATGCATCCGGCACATCAGGAGAACTCCTGGAAGCCATTCCCACCCTAGAATAGCTATCCTGGAAGGGAGCATGAACCATATGAATAGATCCATTGAACTCTTCCCAAATAAATCTCCAATTCAACTTATTCTTACCTGGCGTCCCCAATATGCTCAGGGCCTCTCCATTGCCACAGAACTCCTCAAGAGAAAAGTGATGGAGAGGGAAGTAGAGTGGGAGGAGATCACATCTTTAGCCTATTGCAATTCAAATATCTTACTTTTGCAATTTTACCAAAAGCATTTGCCCATGTGAATCCATGAAAGAACCACATCCCTGGAATTCACCCTTACAGTGAACAAGTCCTAAAGCTTAAGCTTCTTTCACTGGGCAGTACATCTGCCCTGACTGGGAAAGATAATAATTGCAACTACAGCTGAGATCGTGGATAAATCAGTGTGGACTGGAGTTGTCAAGAAAAACTGCATATAGGGAGCAGGTACTGAGCTAGGCCTTGGGCTATTGGTAGGATCCCATAGACAGAGGAGTAGGAAAGACCGGAGCCACACATTTCCGCAGTCTGCCAAAATGTAGACATGCATGCATGTGGATGTAGAATGTGTTCTGCCAATAAAAACATTTTTCCATCACTGGCTTAGAGCGACCTAGTAAGAGCCAATGGCAACACATTTGCATATCACTGAAGAATGAGAATTAACTTTTCTTCCCGGCCCTTTTCCCCATCTCAACCAGCCAATGATCACTCCTAAGCCAGGATCAACAAAGCTGCAGGCATTTGGCACACATGTGCCCACCATCGACATCTTCCAACATGTGGATCCAAGAACGCTGAGTTTACACTCCAGGCAAAGGGGAAGGGAGGGGAGAGAAACCAGCCAGAGGCAGTTTCCTGGGTAGACTCCGGAAAAGCCTGGTGAATGCCTGCTCCTCCTGTGTGAGGAAGGAAGGTCCATGCCCAACCCTCTCTTCCCTTCTTTTCAGCATCTTCTGTGCCATCCCTGGGGAAAGGGACCTGTTTCCTGCCAGAGGTGCCGCCAGCCAGCCATTTGGAAGCCTGGGAGTGCGTTGATCTCGGCCGGGTCCTTTGCCTGTGTCTTTCACACACTGCATTTGATTCTCAGTTTTGCTCCTCTTGACCCTGGATTCCACTCTGGAATATCACAGAGATGCTCTCAGGGGGATCTTGAGCGCAAGACTCTTTATACTTAAGGAGTTCTGGGTTCAGACAACAGCCACAACCACCAGCACTGAGGTCTTCTCAATAAATGTCATTTGGTCCACACACATTTGTTCAGCATCTACTCTATGCCAGGTGATCTCTGAGAGGCTAGAGTAATGAAGTAGATTTGGGCTCCCAAATTCCGCCTTTCCCTTCCAGATCATAAATGCAGTTACCCTCCTTTGGTTTCCCGTAAAGTTGATGTCTAGTAAAGTTGCAATATGTCTTTTACCCAAATGCCACATCGACTCTAGAACTCAGCTGGATTAGTCATAGGTCAGCCCCACTGCTGCTCAGAGAGTTCAAGGGCTTGAGTGGACACTAAGACGGGCACATGGAAAGGGAGACAGTTAAGGAACAACTAGCAGGTGCCAGGTTAGATTTATTTCAGGATATGGTTTAAAGTACAAATCTAAAGTACCTTTACCCTAACTTTAATTTCTGTGTGCAAAACCACTCGTTGAATAATTCTTGCTTTCCCTTTGTGGTGCTCACATAATTCTGCAGTATTTAATTCTTATATATCTGTAGACCCATGTCCAGTTCACTAGCCAGTTTCACTAGCCCACATCTTTTTCAGCCTAGAATCACATTGTTGTGCCCTGCAGAGTTAGATTCTTTTTCCCAGAACCCCACCTTCTTCTCCCTACCCATCACCCCCTGCCTTGCCCCTCTTTGGGGGAGAGATAAGAAGATGACATCATCTCTACCCTCCCTGAGGAGCTTGCAATCTGCACAAGATTTATGCCCCTGAAATAAGTGAAGTGCTCACAGCCAATACTCAAAATGGCTTGTTGAAATAGTAAGTTCAAATACAATGTAAAGGAATCACCAACCAGCTTCTCTATAAACTACTTACCACTTTGTTGAACTGGTCCCAGTTCCCCCCACACCCCCACCCTCCACACACACAGTTGCGTAATTTTGTTTTCAGATTGGCCCGATTAAAATCGTGTAAAGTAAAACTCATGTGGTGACCTCACCCACATTAGTTAGAACTGAAGAGCTAGTCATTTGAATCATTGTTTCTGTTTTATTTTTGGAGGCAAAAAATAAGGCTGGGCAGGAATATTATCAGATATACAGTTTCTAGAAATCTGAAACCATGGATTCGGGAACACTTGGAATCTAGGGAAAATTTTTTTCCTTGGCACTTTCCTGCTTTAGAAGCACAAGAATGTATTCTGTATTATCACGTCATTTATGAACTTATATTTGGCACTTCCAGAGATGTCAACGTTTGTTTTATGAAGATGAGGTTTCTCTCATCCTTGTGCAGATCAGGAGGCAAGATGGACCAACACACACACACACACACACACACACACACACACACACACACACACACCACACACACTACACCACACCACACACACATTTTCTTACAATCATATTTTTTTTTACTTTTAAAATTCTAAAATTAAGATGTTTTCCAATGATCCAAGGTTAATTCTGGGCCTCCAGAATTCTTACCGAAAATACTAGGTTCTTCACTGGCCATGATATAACCCAATCTCTCTCTCATTCTCGCCTATCCATGCCTCCCCTCCTCCCTTAGGGTGGAGCCCACCTGGTCTTTGAGGAGCTCTGTGCAGACAGAGGGAAGCTGAGGTGTCTCCCGGCCTTGGCCTTCAGAGTCTTGGATATCTTCTCTAAAGCTGTGATTGGTACACATGGTACTTGCCCTCAACCAGGGTGCCTTGGATGTTGAGATGCCTCAGAGCCACCTACTGACAACTGTGCAGGAGTGGCGCCCCAGTTCCCGGGGTACCAATGCCCTCAAGTCTGAGGAGCCTCCGCTAGACTAGACACTCCACCAAAGCACAGGAGATCATTTTCATTCTTGTGTCCCAGGGCTTGGCACAGTGCCAGACATGTAGTAAGAATTTAATAAAAGTTTCCAAATTAATCATAATTAATACTAAATTCCAATGGGACTTAAAATTTTCTCATTTCTTATAAAATAAATACCTGAAATAGCTTCCCTTATACTATCAAACCAAAACAAAATGATACTCATAAATTGATTTTTTTAAAAGACAAAAATATATTTTTAAAATTTTATAATGATCATTACTACATATTCAGTTGTCAGGAATCACTAAAAACAAGATTTTTCCATGCTGGCTAATGTCGAAAAATGAATCACTGTTTCACATTAGCCAAAGGCAACAGGGAATTTGTTTTTTAAAGTTCAGACAATAAAGAGTCAGAGTTCATGATGTGGATCATTTAAACATGAAATCACCATGAGATTCTAATCACTCTTTAGTTCTTTCTTATCTTCTTATCTTTTTTCTTCTGCTGCTCTTTGTTGTTGTTGTTGTTGATTCTCACCCAAGGATATTTTTCCATTGATTTTTAGAGAGTGGAAGGGAGGGGGAGAGAGAGAGAGAGAGAGAGAGAGAGAAGCATTGATGTAAGATAGACACATCAATTAGCAGCCTCCCACACACAACCCAACCTGAGCCAGGGATCAAGCCTGCAATCAAGGTATGTGCCCTGGATCAGAATCGAACCCAGGACCCTTCAGTCCATGGGCCAATGTTCTAGCCACTGAGCCAAATCACCCTCTAGGGCTCTGCTCTTTCTCTCTTTTGACTTGCTCTTTTCTCTGCCTATCTCTTTCTCTCTGGCTCTTGGGCTGTCAATCTCTCTCATCTTCCAGGGAACCATTAATGAAGATTCAAATGCTCTGGGCAGGTGGTGGAAAGGCTGAGGCTAGGGCTACTAAGAGAGCAGAAAGAATGGATCCAGGCAGACTTGCCAATGGATCCAGAACATGAATGTGGCTAGAAGGGGAGACATTCTAGGACAGCAATTTGTTAACACTTACATGCCCTTAGGGAGCTTGCTGTTTAAATAGGAGTTCTCTACCAGACTCAATCCAGCCCAACAGAGATTCATGGACATAGCAGTCATGGTGAAAGACACAGCGTCTGCAGGCAGGCTATCTAGTTTCCAATCTCAGCTCCTGTGTGACCTTGGGCAACTTCTCTGTACTTCAGTTTCCTCATCTAGAAAATGTACACAATAGAGTTGATGTGAAAGTTAAACAAGGGACTTGTGACTTACAAACGTTAGTCATTATTTTGTGGCCATCGCTGCTGTTCTTTTAAAAGTAAATGGAAACAAGAGGTTACAATTTTATTGGGGGTAATAGGCAGGATAATATAAACAACTCATGCTGATTTTTCGTTTTTCTATAATCTGATTATTGCTGTGTGTGTGTGTGTGTTTTAAGTAGGATGTGGCTTACATATATACACGTAATGGAAGAAATATTTATGAGGCACTCTGCCAAGTACTTTACCTAATTATATTAACTTACCCTCACAAAACCTTATAAAATAGACATCATTATCCCTATTTTGCAGATGAGGAAACTAAGGCTGAGAAGGGCTAATTAACTCAAGGTCCCACAGCGAGTTAGTGACTGAGCAAAGATTTGAGCTCAAGTCTAACTCCAGTTCTTAAGCCCTTGTACTACATCATGAAACAACCAGAGAGCTTAGAAAACACCATACACCAGAAGTTAACCCACGATTAAAACTCTGTTGACCTGGAGAATAAACCATTTCCCCACCAGTCCTCCTCAAAAGCCCACACAGCACCACTTGCCAAGGACCGAGAAAACAGGGTCAGCAGAGAAGATCATAGAAGCATGGGAAATCTTGACTGGCAGCAGCCACCTTGTTCTCTAAGCCCCCAGGCTAAGTGACCAAACTCTGGGGGATGAGGTAATCTTTGGTGAATGTGGGATCGCTGGTTCCCAGGATTCACAGCGACCTGTCAGATTCTGGGTTCATTGCGCACCTACAGGTCTCCCATGGTTGCCCTGCTGGAGCTCCTGCTTCCCAGCCAGAGAAAAGAGTGAATCGGGGACTAATCCATCCACTTACAGAACAATACATCCTGAATTTGTCTACTGGGCGGACACCATTTCGATGGTCTCTCCATTAGGCATTCAGCAATGGCCAAGAGTTTGGAGGTCTTGTCCATACTGGCCTAGAAGGCCCCACTCCCCAGAAGCAGTCCGGAGAACTCTGGGAAGAGTGACTGCTCCATGGCCTTCGTTAAGTCCCTCGTAGCCAGATTTGGAAGACGTCCAAAATCTTACAACTGATCTCCTCCTCTTCTTTTTTGGATGCCATCAACCAAGAAGTGTTTAGGAATGTGCTCATAATTCCCAGGAGAAATTGGCCAGGATTACCTAGTCATGACTAATGAAGCTGTCATCCACCGTTCCTTCCCGCTGTTTAATCACGCCTTCCACGAGGGCTTTATGAAGATGGATAGTATCGTAACACTGCACCCAAGAAACTGGCACGATGTCAATGGCAGCAGAGGCCAGCTTATTTTGCATGCCACTCTATTTTTCATTATACTCCACAGCAACTTGTTATTAAATGAAAATGAATTTGCCATTAGGGACTAGATACTATTAAAAACTGTTCAGTAATGTTTCATGATTCAATGTGTTTTTTTCTTTTTGTAAACAGTGCAGCAGCCATGTGAGGAAATGTCATTCTGTATTAGGTGAGGCTGGATTTTCCAGAACAATCCTTAAATATTTTATGGAGCTTGGTCATTAAAACTTGATGTGGTTTAAAGCTTGGTTTGCAAGAGTCTGACTTTGAATGGGCCATTTATGAACAGAAAGAATGGAGTAGACCATCTCCATAAGTACTCCCAGGAAATGGCAAGGAATGGGGACAGGAGAGGGCGTTTTTGTGCAGGAATAGTGAATCTCTCCTTCAGGGGAGGGAGGCTTTCTGCAAAGCAGTCTCCCCAGAGACCCTCTCCAAAGAGTGTACATCAGTTAGGATAGGCAGTGTTATTTTGCAATCCTATATAATAAAAGGGTAATATGCAAATTGACCCTAATGGCAGAACGACCAGGCGCTATGACTAACACTGATCACTAGGGGGCAGACGCTCAACACAGGAGCTGCTCCCTGGTGGTCAGTGCGTTCCAACAGGGGGAGCTCCACTCAGCCACAAGCCAGGCTGACGGCTGTGAGCACAGAGGCGGTGGCAGGAGCGGGCCTAAGCCACAGTCGGACATCCCCCGAGGGGTCCTGGACTGCGAGAGGGCACAGGCCGGGCTGAGGGACCCTCCCGAGTGCATGAAATTTCGTGCACCGGGCCTCTAGTAACATATGAACCTGACAAAAGTCTGTTTCTTGCTTATACTACTACATGTCCATTCCAATACTATATGTCTATCATGAATTCTTCTGGAAGCCAGGATAATGGAGCACCCACTATCTGGAATAGTGACAGAGCTCTGGAAGGTCTCAAGTCAGCAACTAGAAGTTTAACCTTGAGGGATTACATAAAGGACAGCATAGGGAATATAGTCAATAATGTAATAATTATGTATGGTGTCAGATGGGTACTAGACTTATTGTGGTGATCACCTCATAAGGCATATAAATATCTAATCACTGTTGTACACATCAAACTAATATAATACTCTATGTCAATTATAATTTTAAAATAATTTTTTAAAGTTTAATCTTGAACTGATCATATGGCTCCAACCAACCCCAAGGGGTGGGAAGTGGCCAAGAATTACAATCTGCTCAAAGGGCAGAAACAGCCTATCTGGAGATCAGCTCTGTTAAGTACTAATGTGATATCAAAAGGGGGATTTCATGACAAGTCCAAAGGTTCAAAAGAACCTCTTGCACTCTGGGAGAATCCCTACTTTCCCCATCCCATCTTTCCTCTGCTCTTGAAGACAGGCATTGTGGTCCGCAGCTCTCCCGGGGTTTAGTCAGCCAGGACTTGTTGACACCACATGATCTGTAACTTTAATTCATTTCAACTGAGTGATGTACTTGAAAAGTACCAGGGTGTTGATGTGAATTATAATTACTGTTAAAGCTCAGATGCACATAGATAATTAACAGCACTCTCCCTTCACCTATCCAAAGTTGACTTCCAATTTATGCCACCTGACGTGAAATCTCTTAGCATTTTGAAACAACTGTATCAGGACTGGATTACTCTATTAAGTACTGCCTGCTTTTCACAGATGAAGACCTCATCACTTATATATAATAATTTTTTACATAGCTTTGGCAGCTAGATGGTAAAATCCAAAAGAAATTGTATAAATTAAGTAGCTTCTCAGATAACCTATTGGGTGTTCTGTATGGTACTTGATATAAAGAGCTATCTTCACCGAATAGTGAAAGTAAAGCCCTAAGTGTCTAGTCATTGACTGGGAGCATCTTGCAGGAAGTGTGGCCTCCATGAGAGAAAAGTAAATATTTCCCAAACTGCCTTATTAAAGGTTTCCTTGGTATCAAAGTCAGGGTTCCTGCCAGAGGAACCATCTGAAAGGAACCCAATCTGAGACAAGAAGTATGCAAGGGGTCGATTTGGGAGGAAATCCCAGGAAGCCAGGTAGGGGAGTAGTAACATGAGTCATGAGAGAGAATGCAGCCTATGTGAGCACGTTAATGAGGATACTGTTGGGCAGCTAGAGTTCAGTCACACTGGTAACTGTGAGGATGTAGAGATATCTCACCAAAGGTGAGATGGGCAGGGTGTTTATACTCCAATCCCATTCATCAACAGTAAGGACTGTCCCCACCATAGCTCATGAGACTCATGGAAGAGTTACTCCCAAGTCTGGGTGGAGAAGTAGGTCTGTAGCACAAGGGGTGGACTGTGTGGCCATGAGAATGTGCCTGGAAGATCTCCAACTGCAGAGAGCACATGGATGAAGGGTCCCAGCTGCTGCTCCCTGAAATCAATGACCATGTTTCCATGGAGGCCACACTTCCTGCAGGATGCTCCCAGCCAATGACTAGACACAGCAGGATACTCAGGCAGGTCCGGTCCTGGAAGATGCAAGACTTTCTGACAACTAACCATGGTTCAAAGACCCTCCTTAGGCTGCACAGTAGTCTGGAATGCTTCCACCAACCTGGCCCTGGCTCTCCTGCACTGGGGGTCAGTCTTGCATCACCGTCGAGGGCTCATGCCGCCTCCTCCAGCTCCCTCCCCACTGTCTCTTACACAGGCACTTGCCCTAATAAAATCTTTGCATGTTTAACTCCATCTTGGTGTCTGCCTCTCAGAGCACCCAGGCTAACAAATACAGTAAGTGCTATGGACCAGCAGCACTTTGTAGATAGTAGGGAACACAAATACGCTGGATGGATGGATGGATAGATGGATGGATGGATGGATGGATGGATGGATGGATGGATGGTGTGAAGGTGTGATAGTTAATTTTATGTGTCAGGTTTGTCTGTACTAGTCAAGTTGTTTGATCAAACATTATTCTGGGTGTTTCTGTGAAGGTGGTTTTGGATGAAATTACCACTGAGTGAAGCAGATTGTCCTCCCTAATGTGGGTGGGCCTCATTCAATCAGTTGAAGGCCTGAATAGAACAGCTGACCCTCGCCCAGGTAAGAAAGAACACTTCCTGCCCGTGTGCCTTCAAACCAGGACATTGGCTTTTTCCCCCCCTGTCTTTGGACTCAAACTGAAATATCAGCTCTTCCTGGGTCTCAGGCCCTGGTGTGAAGATTGAATAGGATAATTTATGGACAGCACAGGGCCTGATACCTGGGAAGCGCTCAATAATTGGAGCCTATTGTTTGTTATTACACCTCGAAACTGGTTGCTGCCCTCTTACTGCAGGGTGAGATTTCCTCAGATTCATTAGTTATCATAGATAGTGGGAAGAAGGTTTGATCATTTGAATCATGGTCTCTAGATCAATGACCTCTTGTGCTTTTGGGTGATAGCAAATAGCCTTTATGTACCTCAAAAATTATGAGACTCCTCCTTAAACATAATAATAGTTGGATATTTTTAAATCCTTGATTGAAAAAACATAGGAGACCAAAACTCTCTTCTAAATTCAGTCACACTTTAAATGTATCTTATTGACCTCGACAGCATTGAGGTACATCTTAAATAGTAGGGCGTGACATGTGTGAGACAGAGCCTTTATTCAATCTAGAGACAATGCTTAGTGGACATCAGGGTTGACGACCTCACACAGCCTTAACTCCAGGGCTACCCAGAGGTCTGAGGTCCAGTGGGATGAAAAACACTATTGAGTTAAGCAACTGCACAGGTCAGAGAAAACCCCCACCTTCTCTTCCTTAGGAGCCTGAAGTAGCTGTACGTTCTCCTCCAGCTTCTAACAATGCAGCCTGCCAGGCAGGTGTGCACCCACCCAAGACTTCCCTGCCCTTGAGCGGGTGGCCCTCCATGAATGCCAGGCATTTGCTTAGCTCTTTTATATGTTCCAGTATGAATACGTGACTATGAGTTTTTACTTTATTCTCAAAACTATATTTCTGAATGCATTTGCCAGAAAGACAAAGAACCTAAGGGGACCACACACGAGCATAAGTGGGAGAACTGGACATCTGGTCATTTCTACAGGAAATGAGACCAAATGGCCTGAGCTGTGATTCTCGCTGTGGTCTTAAGGCCCACGGAGGCCCATCTGGAGAGAGACTGTGGTCCTCTGTGGCTGTGAGACTCTGATTCCACCATCGCCAGGGACAACGTCCCCACTAGTGGAAAGGACTTGCTGGAGCAAGGAAGACAAACCCAGCAGCAAGTTCACAGTCCCACGTGGGCTTTTTGGTGGATCTGGAGGGAGTTGCTTCTAGAATATGATATCTATAAAGGGAGGCTGATCATTTGCCCCGGGTCCTCAACCTGCAGGCATGTAAATCAGAAAGACCACTGGTGCTCCAAACACGTGAAAGGCGGGGAGCCAACGTGTCAGATTACGAAGAGCCTCAGGCGATGGCATGCACGAAAACCAGCAGGAAGAAACAACGCTTCTTGGCTACTACTCAGTCGTTCATTTAACAATATCTAGCAAACCCCTACAATGTGTCACAGCCGTAGGCTGAGCCCTTTACTTGTGAACAAAGAAAAGAGGCAAGGACTGTCTTCCTGGAGCTTATTTTCTACTGGGAGACACATAATTAGTCAAATAATTATGCAAAACTGCAAAAGTGGCAAATGACACAGTGAAGTGGTGCCATGGTGCCAAGAGCGCCATAATGCAGGGTTTCACCAGTGAGGGAGGGTGGGGAAGGCTTCCTGGGAAACCAATGCGGGGGGGGGGGGGGGGGGAAGGGGGGAGGAAAGAGGTTTCCAGGCACAGGAAACAGCCTGTGCCAAGGCCGAGGGGAGGGAAGAGTCTGCTGAGCAGGAGAGTTTGACCTTTTCTGCCCTAAACTCAGGTAAATAGACAATGGTATTTTTTCTTGCTCTTTTGTGTTTTCAGTTTTTACTCAACCTCTCTGGGGGGAAAAATTCTGATGCATGAGGGTGTGAATATCACTAAGAACCTGTTAGTTTCCCCACTGATTTGCAATACACCCTCCATTTGCCTATATTTCTAGCTTTCTTTTCAGTGTCATTGATTTACTTATGTGCAAAAACTATACTCTTCTAATTACTAAGAATTCAAAATATCTTGCAATGCAGAGTCTACATCCCCCCAATGTTCTTTTTGGGACAAATAAAATAAAATAAAACAGAAAATTGCAGAGAAGAATATAACACCACCTCCCACATATTGTTAACATTTTAACACAGTTGCTTCAGACATGTGTATTAGGAAACAGTATAAAATGTAACATGGATTCAAAGCTGCTGGCCAAATCCTCTTCCTCCCACCCTAGCAGTAACCACCATGGAACCCTTCAGTCTATGTTTTAAAACTTTAACTTCATGTATGTGTAGATAGATAGATAGAAAGATAGATAGATAGATAGATAGATGATAGATAGATAGATGTAAAATACTGAATTGTTTTGTGAATTTTCACTTATTTATTCTTCCAGGTGAATTTTAGAATTGTCTTGTCAAAATGCCCGTAGACTCCTCTTTTGAATTTTTATTGGAGATGCATTAAAGGGATTTATGACATTGGAGAGGATTGATATCTTTACATTATTAGTTTTTTCCTCTAGGGACAAAGTATGTTTTTCATTTAATCAAGTCGCCAATATGTTCCTTTGTAAAATATTGTTATTTTCGTCTTGTAAGTCCAGCACATTTCTTGTAATTTCCAAGTAATTGATGATTTGTATTGATGTTGAGAATAGGATTTTATTTTTGTATTATAATTGCTAATTCACTTACTGACATAAAAGAAAGAAGTTAATTTTTAAATACTTACTGTGTAGCTGGTCATACCACTAAATTCTTATAACTAATAATGTAGTTTTTCAATGGATTCTTTTGTGTTTTCTTGATAGACAATTATACATTACATATAATACTAGAGATTTGCAAATAATGATAATTTGGTCTGTTTCCTGCTGATAGTTATACTCCTTTTTTTTTTCTTATCTCACTAAATTAGCTAGGCCTTCCAGAACAATGTGAAATTATAATGATGATCGGTATCCTCGTCTCATTCCTGATCTTAAGAGGAGTGCCTCTAATACTGCACTTTTGTTTAGAGTGTTGACAGTTTTGGGGGGGGGCAGCCTTTATCATGCTTTTTTTCTTTTAAAAATCAATGAGAGGATTTTTTTTTCCAACCTGCATATTTACAAAGCAAAGTGGTTTAAAAAATTAAAGCTCACTACATTTTGTTGCTAATATTTTACAAAATTGGAGATTCAGCCCCCATCAACACTCTCTGGTTGCTTGTATTGGGAAAGCACTGGATGGTTCAAGTTCAGGCTCTGAGACTATTAGTTTCGTTTTGTGCAGGCCCTCTCACTTCTCTGGGCCCCGGTTTCCTCCCTGTAAAATGAGGAGGGATAAGATTATTCCTAAAATTTACTTAGATTTATTAATAGTTTAAGCCCTATTTCCTATTTTAATAATAAGTTTTTTGTCCAACAATTTTACAAAGTCAACCACACCCAATAAATTGATAGGGTTGGAGAAGATTAAAAATAGTTGGAGTAGCCCTAGCTGGTTTGGCTCAGCGGATAAAGCATCGGCCTACGGACTGAAAGGTCCCAGGTTCGATTCTAGTCAAGGGCACATGCCAGGATTGCAGGCTCAATCCCCAGTGTGGGGTGTGCAGGAGGCAGCCAATCAATGATTCTCTCTCATCATTGATGTTTCTATCTCTCCCTCTCCCTTCCTCTCTGAAATCAATAAAAATATATTTTTTTAAAAAACAAGCAGTATTTTTTAAAAAATGGTTGGAGTACATAAAAAACTGAATTGAAAATAGTTTAAGATAAGCAGACTGAAATCAGCACCAAGTTCACACCTAAAATTTTAAAATAATAACTACGACTGACTGAGTATTTACTATGTCCCAGGAATAGTGTCTTACTTGCAAAATGGCCTATTCGTTGTTTATAACAACACTACGAGGTAAGTGAAATCATTATTCCTGTGTTTCAGATGAGGAAACTGAGGCAGAGTGGAGTGGAGTCCATGTCAGTTTCCTTCTGGCATTTTGTAGCCTGGAAAGCTAAAGTCCACATTTCCCAGACTCCCTTGCACATAAAATGCCAGATCTGCTTCAGGATCCGTCAGTCAGTTGTGGTGGCCAGAGACTTGATTCTGAGATGAAGTCAGGCAGGGAGAGAGGCCGCGTGCAAGGCTGTGCTTTACAGATCACTGTAGATGTGTGAGGCTCCGGTGCCTACCGTTCTGGGCGTGGCTTCCTGGTCCTCAGGTCACAGTCAGGACAGAACAACAACTTCCCGAAGCCCACACCGAGGCAGGGAAGTCACTTCCCTCCACAGTGCAGTCCCGCAGTGCCTTCTGGAAGCCATGCTACGGCCAGCCCTCCCAGCAACGTCAGCACCTAGTTCCCTTATTAAACCCCTTTCTGCTTAAATCAACTATCTGCCCTTTACACTCAAATCCTTATAAGCAGCATACCCTTCCTTTTTCTCATGCGCCCCCTTCATCTAAATAGGAGAGTCCACATAGCATAATGGTCCAGGCATTGGCTTAGCAGCAGGTGACCTGGGTTCTAGTCCCAACCCTGTTATTTAACAGCTGCGTGACTCTGGGAAATTTCCTTTACCCTTCTGGGTCTCAGTTTTTTGTGGGTTTTTGGGGTTTTTTTTTATCTTTGACATGAGGGAATACAGTGTCACTGCTGGCCCTAAATTTCTGTAATTGCCTTCGACCCAGAAGAATATTAACACCCATGATGCAGACTGCCTGTAAGTAACTAAGCTACTTACAGACCTGAACATTGA
Source organism: Myotis lucifugus (assembly GCF_000147115.1). Lineage (NCBI taxonomy): Eukaryota > Metazoa > Chordata > Mammalia > Chiroptera > Vespertilionidae > Myotis > Myotis lucifugus. The sequence continues at coordinate 2,641,228 of NW_005871175.1, read as the reverse complement.
AAGGCTGTTTCCCAAGTCTTGGCTCTTCCTTGGTTTAAGTCTTTTGACAGATGCTCTGTGGTGGGCCTGGGATCCAGGCCCTCCCCAGAGAGGGACTTGAACCAGGGAGGCACCACACTGGAGGCGGGGAGGGTGTCACTGCAGCAGCCTTAGCTTCATTAGGAAGCTGCTGAGCAGGCAAGCTGAGGGGTTACAAAGCCTGTGGCTGCGAGAGAGCAAGCCAAGCAAAAGGTCAGGAAACTGGAAAATCAGGACAGGACCATGGAGAATTCTGAGGGCAGAGGTCAGCCCATCAGGGATGGAGGCCAGGAAGTCTAGCCTGAGGCCAAGGAGCCAACAGTTCCTAAAGCTGTGGTCCAAGCAAGGAGACAGGGATGTGGACAAGCCATCAGGCCTCCAGTGAGGACAAGGAATTCAGAGTCCAGGTTGCGAGGTACGATGAGGGTCTACACCCGCCCTCCACCCGCCTGGTAGAGTCAACCAGCTCAGCACCTTGCCCAGGGTGGAAGTCCAGAAATGGCTGTTATGTCAGATTGAGACCTGAATGAGTGAGGACCTGAGTCATGCACAGAGTACAGCCAGTCTTGGAACAGAAGTTTCCAGCAGCAATGATAAGCCAGAGTTTTCATAAGTGAGCACATGAGTGGCATTGGGGGAGGATAGTTCTGGCTGACAGAGGACAAAACATGGAAGTGCAATTGGATTCTGGCAAATTGTTTGGGGGTGCAGGAGGAAGTGGGGGCAGCTGGGGGGGTGGACTTCTAGTGGCCCACCATCTTTCAGGGAGTAGGAAGACATGCTCTATCATTAGAGTGTGCCCTAATGGTCTGCTATCTGCACGTGGATCGTTCCTTTTCATCCCCTCTAGCCCATATCACCTCTGCACACTGTCCTCTCTACATCAGTCTCAGCTAGGTCCTCTCCAGCGAGGAAGCTAATGAAGTCATAAGGTACAAACACCAAAATAATAGAACGTGATTCCCTTCCAGGAGGTTGTTGCCTTTTTATGAGCAAACTGACAAGGACGGATTTAGGCTCTCAGAGATTCCGTGTGGAGCAGGAGCTAGGTGAACAGAATCCTACCCTGGGGGACATGCAGTGGGTCTTCACTATTGGTGGAACCTGCATTTGTGAATTCGCCGACCCACTCGTCTGTAACCCCAAATCAGTAGGTGGGAAGGATTCTGCGGTCACTCATAGACATGCACAGAGTGGTGAAAGGTGTGAGTCCAGCTGAGGTCCAACGGGACGCTTTGCCTTCTTGTTTCAGCTCCTTTTCTGTAAATAGGGACTTTTTCACGTAGTTCCATGTTTTCCTCACTCGTGTATTTTTCTTGGTGATCTCACTGTTTCATGGCCCCTGAACCTGGTGCAGAGGTGCTGCCTGATGTTCCTAAGCACAAGCAAGGTGTGGCATGCCTTAAGGAGCAAATATGTGTGTTACATAAACTTCCTTCAGGCATGAGTTGTAGTGCTGTTGGCCATAAGTTATCTATATATATAAAAGGCTAATATGCTAAGTGTTCCTCCTACCGTCCAACCAGTTGCATGATGCACACTGACCACCAGGGGGCAGACGCTCAACGCAGGTGCTGCCGAGCTGCAGTGACTTAGCAGCAACAGTTCTTGGGTGACACACCAGGAACCAGAGAGGAGGGAGCCCAATTCCTCCTGGGGCCGTGCGATTCCAGCTTCTGCCATGGGTTATATTGTTGCTAGGGCACTGTTGGCCCCGAATGTGGTTTCCTGCACACTTGCATTTGTGTTCCACACCCTGTATAATGGCAATTTTTCAGAGTGCCCTCTCGCACTCTG
>NW_005871175.1:2543470-2639247 GCF_000147115.1 Myotis lucifugus | reverse complement strand
TGGAGAGCGGGTTTTGGCCTGATCCCCACAGGCCAGGCCCAGGGACCCCACCTGCCGGAGGAACCCCACTCACTATGCAGATGCTGGGGAGGGACTGCAGGAGGTTGGCTCCAGGCCATGTCCAGCCCATCTCACCCAGTCCCGCCTCACCAGCCACCTTCCAACTAATTTCCTTTCAATGTGCACGAATCCATGCACCAGGTCACTAGTATTAAATAAAGTGTCTTTAAATGGAGACATACATGAAACAAGATTATGTCTTGATTGATTGATTGTGACCAGAGCCTGGAAGGAAGCTATCTCTTTCTTTCCCCAATTCCTTGTTCACAATGGCTTTATAGAACAAGTAACAAGAATGGACTGTACTGGATCCATCTCCAAACACTTCCTCATCCTAACGCCAAGACTAGGAAAGGCTTACAGGGCCTTCTGCATGGCTGTTGCAAAGAATTACAATGAAAATATTTGGAAACATTTTTCCAGATCCTTTAACAGGCCTGATCTAAAATTCTTGTTGACAAGCCATGACAGTGTAGCCCATTTCAGATCTGATGAGTTGTTCCGGAATCCGAGATAAAAAGAAGCCCTGTAGTAGTTCTGCCTGAATTGGTTTTTAAAACTGTCCCACAGCGTCACCCACCCCACCCCCTGCAATAGATTCCTGATGCTCTACCGACTGAGCTATCCGGGCTCTGAATAGATTCCTGATGTGAATGGGAAACTCTGGGGCGGGGCTCCTGCGTGGTGAGGAGTTTCATTAAGAAGTGTTTACACAAGTGTCTACACGGAACCTAAGCAGAAAGGGCAGAGCTGGGTGGAGCTTACACCCCCAGCCCCCCACCCCCAGAGGATATGGTAGAGGGTCTCCCAGAATTATTCTGACTAGAATTGGAGCCTGAAAACACTGGCAAGAATAAATTCAAACGACACCGGGGACCACTGTTGACCTAGACTCCTGGTGGAGGTTCTTACTGCCTAGAGCCGGTAGCCCACGGCCAGAATCCTGTGCTTGCTTGTAAGCAGTGATCCCAGGTAACTCTCTCCCCCAGATCAAGTCTATTGTGAAGATCTGAGGGGCTCAAATGTTAGCAGAAAGTTCTGCTTTCCAGGGAGGGAAGGCGTTTCAAGGGGACATGGAATCTCTTCTCTGCATTTCTCTTTCAGCCACGTCATGGTGAACTTCTTTTCTTTGCATTTAAAGTCATGGGATCAGAAGGAGGCTTTTCTCCCCACCATTCACTGCTCCGGGCTCTTGAACTCCACCTCCCAGACCCAGTTCTCACAGTGTCTCCCCCACCAGGGCCCCTCTCAGCCTGGCCCCTGTCAGGGCCTTCGCAAGCCGCCCGGGCAGGCAGCCGGGACAGAGCCGTCTGTGTGGCTGAGTCCAGGGAGGAATTTGTCATTGGGGACTGGGGTCACATGCCTTCGGTTTTCTACTTAGTGACACGCTTTCTCACACAGGGGTCAAGCGTCGGGGCCTCATAAATGCGTCCTTCGAGATGAGCTGCTAGGAATGTTTTCTCACCACGAGTCCTTTTCTTTTCCCTCGAGGCCCTGAGAGTTTGAACCTCAGACCTTTCAATCCCCCGGCAGAAGCTATAAACCACAAATGTGCTACATGGTGAAAGGACGAGCAAGTGACCAGCATTTTGGTCTTTCCCTCGGCCGACCCCACGGGCAGCCCGCCCACACTGGGGGGAGAACAGAGGGGACAGCCTGCTCGGCCACCAGGGAGCCATCAGGACCAAGTCAACCCCAGCCTGCGCCCCAGCAGGCCTTCCCCAGTGTGTGCGGGCGGCCTGCTTGTCTAACGTGTCCTCTAAGAAGCCTGTCTGAGGGATCTCGTTCGTTCAGCCTGATGCTGTGAGACCAAAACACCCGGCCTCTGCTCCACGTGGGAGAACTAGCACAGCTTTCAAGCGACTGGCGACCCGGAGGGGCCACACCAGGGCTTGACCCCAGGGCCAACACGTGCAGATTCAGGAGAAGGTATCCAGACAGATTTCCTTCTTTCTTTCTTTCTCTCTCTTTCTTTCTTCCTTCCTTCCTTCTTTCCTTCCTTCCTTCTTTCCTTCCTTCCTTCCTTCCTTCCTTTCTTTACTAATTGTTTTTAGCAAATGATTTTTACCGAGTGTTAAATGTAGGGGTGTGTGTGTGTGTGTGTGTGTGTGTGTGTGTGTGTGTGTGTGTTGGGGTTTTCTTTATTTTGGAAAGGTAAAAAGCCTGAAGAAAACTCAGGAATGGGAGTGAAGGTGGGGCCAGGTGCTCAGCTGAGCAGGTGAGGGCAGTTCCAATGCAGCTTATTGCCTGATGAGCTGTGGCCACAGAGGGTCGGGTGAAAGGGGGCAGAGCAGGTACGGACCGTGTGCCCCAACCTGTGCTGCTGAAACAGGGACTCGGGGTCTTCTCCCTGCGCTCGGCCTCTGCAAGGACTGCACCCCAGCGTGCCTTTGGCTCAGAGCTCCCTGTCCCTTGTACTTCCCAGGACAAGCTGAAGGAGCCTGGGACCACGGGGTGTTCTGGATGGTCGCAGGGGACCCGAGGTGGGGCTGGATGACAGAGAAGGGCCATGTGGTGGGGTCCCCGGTGTGAAGAAGGGACCCCAGTTCTCTCCTGGGTCCTGCTGGTTCCTGACACCTGACCTTCTCCCCTCAGAGCCCCTGCCTTTGAACTTAGGATTTGTCTTTTCTCAAGAGGCAAATGTCATCAGGGTGGGATAGCACTTTTAAAATTGTGAATATGGATATTATATCATCCAAACACCAAATCAGAATAATGTATAGAACACTTTTCCTATCTTTTCTCATTCAATGAACTGTATTTTTCTAGAAAATTTTCTATGATCAAAGCAAGTCATAAATATTGTAAAAAAGAAAAAAAAGCCTTTTAGCCGGGCCAGTGTAGCTCAGTTGGTTGAGCATTGTCCCATGCACCAATGTCAGGGCACATGCCACTGTTGCAGGCTGGAGCAGCCAATCAATGTTTTTCTCTCTTCGATGTTTCTCTCTCTCTCACCCTCTCCCTTCCTCTCTCTCTAAAAAAGTCAATAAAAACATATTTTAACATATTTTTGGTTTTTAAATAAAACACAACTATAAAAAGAAATCTACCCTGCCCACACATTACTCTTCTCCCATCTACTCTGCAGGAAGTATAACCATGCTAACAATGTGTGGTGTGTCCTTCCAGGCATTTCTCTATGGGTGCATGTGTGTGTGCAAGTGTGTGTACATGTGTGTCTGTGTTTTAACAAAAATGTATTCACTTTACATACCTCAATTTGATTTTTTCCCCCACTCACTGCATTAGAAATGTCTTCCCAGGAAGAATTTTTTTTCAGTCTATGAACATCACATGAAAAATCTTCAAATGTTACATTTCATGTAACCTTTAACAGATGGCCTTTATTTGTTTTTGTTATTGTCCTTGGCCTTTAATAAACAAGAAAATGCAGGAGGTCAGGGATTTGCAAGGACAGAGCTGCCCATTAGCCCTTTCTTCCATGATGGAAATGTCCTATGTCTGCACCGTCTGACTGGGTGGCTGCTAGCCACTTGTGGCTATTGAGCTCTTGAAATGGGAATATTGCTATTGAGGAAATGAATGTTTAACTTACTTCACTTTAAGTAATTCAAATGCTACTTGTGGCTGGTGGTGACTGTACTGGACCACGCACGTCTAGAAAATATGGAATGAATCAGTCATTGACTCCTAGAAGAGTTGTAGTGAGAAACTTTGAAGCCAGCCTTCCTGGACTTGAAGCGCAATTCCTTCCACGGACCAGTGACTTTGGGAAAGTCACCCAACCTTTCTGAACCTCAGTCTGCTCATCTGTAAAATAGGGATAACAGCAGAAATGCCTTTGGTCATGCAGACTTAGCGAGCAACCCTGGCAAAGCAGTGGAACCACTGCTTGAGCACCTAAGTCAGTGGTTCTCAACCTCCTGGCCCTTTAAATACAGTTCCTCATGTTGTGACCCAACCATAAAATTATTTTCGTTGCTACTTCATAACTGTAATGTTGCTACTGTTATGAATCATAATGTAAATATCTGATATGCAGGATGGTCTTAGGCGACCCCTGTGAAAGGGTCGTTCGCCAAAGGGATCGCGACCCACAGGTTGAGAACCGCTGACCTAAGTGGTCGATAAATATTAGATATTAGATCATTTTCTAGGAACAGGAATGGAAGAGAAAGCAACGTGGGGAGGGGAGTAGACTGGAGAGGGGAGCTTTTGAGTGAAAGGAGATTTATTCTCCAGGAAAGGTGGGGTGCTAACCATTGCGATCACCTCTGGATGCTGCTGAGACATTACCTTGACCACATGCTTTCAGATTCATAGGCGGGAGCAAAAGTGAACTCCTTCAGCCTTCACTGAATTCCTCTCTCCCCCAGAGGGCACCTCCCCACAGAGCTGCTCACAGCCCCGGCCCAGCTTGAGCCGTGCCTGGGGCCCTGCAGGACAAAGCCCTACTCAGCCTCAGAGCCCAGATGGCTGCACTGGGCCAGCGGGCAAACTGCAGGCACGGAGCCCCCAGCGAAGTTGCTGTTTTAAGGCTAATTTCAGTAAAGAGCAGGAATGAAGACTCTAACTTTGTCGGGAAGTGGGATCCTTCTTCCACAGGAAAAACAGTCTGTAGAGTTGGGATAAATCGCTGAAGTGAAGCAAGCATTTTTCTCTCCGGCTTTTTAAAAGGAGTTTTACCAATTCATTCAGAATGCTAGCCCTTCCCTCCTGCACACTCAACCTCGTGTCCAGAATGCTTGGAATGTGTCCCTGGTTATTGAAACACCACTGTGGGCAGCAAGATCAGTGACCCATTTGTTTCCCTAATCCCTGCCCAGTGAGTGATTCATGAATGCACAAATGAATGAATGATAGACAGATAATTTAGTGAGGCCCTGAAAACCCATATTATAAAATAAATGCTCTCTGCACATGGACCTTCGTCTGCATTATGGGTAGAACAGAAATCAAACGGATTCAATATGTCCTCGGTCCTGGACAGCGTGGACTGTAATGAATACCAAGAAATGCACCTTTGTCTTGGAAAAAGTATTGCCACCGGACTGTCCATCGGGACACCTGGATTCAAGTTCCTACTCTCCCCTCTGGCCACAGAGCCCCCACTTCCTTTTTGGTAAAATGTGGGAGACCCAGAGGACCTGCAGGATGCCTCCCAGGTCACACAATGTGCACCCTGGGCTCACCCGGGGCTCCCGGGGGGAGACATCCTACCCGCCCCAGCCAGGGGGCCACCGGGCAGCGCCCCTCTCGCCACGGCTTCTAAAAGGGCCAGTTGCCCCAGTGGCACAACAGAAAGGTCCACAGCAGTTGTCTTCCAGGGGAGCCAACCCCATCCCCTCAGACACTGGCTGCAGCTCTGATCACCTCGGGCTGGGGAAGGGGGGCCTTCCATTCACAAGCCCATTCAGGGGCTTTTTGGAAGCCTTCTGTCCCGGTGCAGTGAAGCAGGCTAAGGCTGCCTCTTTCTTCCACCAACTGTCCCAAAGGGAAATGACAGGCACCAAGAATTTGGACAAACATTTTTTGGAAGAAACAGTGAGAAAATGGCACAGATCCTCGTTAGGTAACGCGTTGGAGAAGAAAACTGCAGGAAGCGGTAGATTCGGGGCATAAAGGACATCGTTTGCCGCCTTATTATCTCATTTTTCAGCGAAGCTGACGGGACAGCTGCCTGTTATTACGGGACACACCAGGAAATGTTTAGCTGCCAAACAGAAAGGAGCGAGGGAGGGGATTAGCAGCTCTGTTCATGCCACACAAATAGAATTCTTGCACCTGGTAGTCATGCCGTTAGATTTATCATCTTCGGAGGGTGTGTTACTTAAATCCCATTTACAAAGCAACAAAAACAACCCAAAAAGGCGCCTTAATGTCATTGTAATTATGATAAGTATCAGTAACCATTCTGCAGTTTTTAGTCTAGATTAAATTAATTGGTGTGGCTTTCCTTTAATCACACTAATCTTTTATTTGGTTTCTGTCATGTTGCAAATGTACCATTCTATGTTGCAAATCGAAAGCGTTCTTAGAGATGAAAGATCGATAACAGTTTAACCCTCCGGAAAGCTGCCATCATTAATGATGTTGTGTAATAATAGTGATCTCTTCCAGAAGTGACTATTCCAGATCGCCTCCAGAAGTGACATTTTAAAGTGACATTTTAAAGAAAGTCAATTATTTGCCTCTCAGCTTCATTTTCTGATGCCAGAGGGTGGCGGGGTGAGGGTCTGGGAGCCAGCTCCTGGAGCCCATAGCACAGCGGAGACCGAGCCCAGCCAAGGGGCTGTGAAGGACAGCAGGTGGCCCTAAATGGCCGCCTTGTTCCGGCTTAGAGTGAATTTACTTCCCTCATGCCAAGGCCCCAGGAGGAATCCAATCAGAGGAAAAACTGAGTCTTATATCCCGTGAAAACTACCTGTTAGTACGAATCTTTGCATTAATAAAAACGCAAACTCCTCATGAAATCTTGTTGCTTCACCCATTAGGGTAGAAACCTGTTAACTCTTCATTCCTCCTTTGGCATCTCCTAGGGCCTCTCTGGGCCAACGCTCAATATAAAGGAGACTGAGACCAAGTTGGACCCTCTAGGAACTCCTTACCGCCTAAGAGCATCACTCCACCTGGAGGCCTCAGGAATGATTCCATTTTCCAGGGGGTATGAATTCTCCATGGGGCAGGAGCCAGGGGGCATTCCAGATGGAAGGAATCACAAAAGGGCTATAACCAGCCGGAGAGGGTGCCTATAAGAAGTTAGATAGGACTAGAACTCTACTCACGGCTGCAGGGGAGTGAAGGGAGAAGAGGCTGGAGCCAGAGGACAGAGGGCTTTGGATGTCCTTTTAAGGGGCATGGTCTTTGTCCTCTACATGAGATGATGAAGAGTAACATAGCATTGGTGATGTCTGTGAAATTCACTCCTAGAGCATGAATTTGCAGGAAAAGATGCTGAAAAGGGGAAGACTTAGGAGATTCCTAGGATGGTCCAAGTAGGAAATGCTGAGCCTGCTTAGCAGTGAGGTGGGGAAGAAGCAGGTCCCAGGGATCTTTAGGGCATGGCTTTGACAAGACATAGAGAAGAAGGGCTAATTGCCTACTGGGGCACATAGATGAAGAATGCTACCATTAATAAAGATGGGAGAGTCAGTATAAGCATGGATTAGGGAACGAGGGAAGAGTGGGTTTGCGCCCTTTGGGCTTGCCAAGTTCAAGGTTCTGTGGGATGTCCATGTGGGATGTCTGATCTGGAGATGTCTATCAGTGGACAGTATGAGCATGGTTCAGGCACAGCAATCTGGTGCTCAGAGAGGGCTCAGGAAGTACAAATTAGTAGTTATCATTAGAGCTCTTCTATGCTTATGTGAATAGAGATAGTGGTTGAGTCCACTGGATTCAATAAAGTCACACAGGGATGGTGTGTAACGAAACTAAATGCAAGCTAAAGATCAGGGTTAAAGGACCCCATTTATTATGGACTGGATGTTGGTGTCCCCCCAAATTCACATGTTGAAATAGTAACCCCCAGTGTAATGGTATTAGGAAGTAGGGTCTTTGGAAGGTGATTGGGCCATGAGGTTGGGCCTATCATAAATGGGACTGAAGCCTTCATAAAAGAGGCTAGAGGGAGCTCTCTCGGCCATGTGAGGACTCAATGAGAGGAGGGTGCCTCTGAACCAGGAAGCAGGCTCTCCCCAGACACCAAATCTGCCAGCATCTTGATCTTGGACTTCCAACCTCCAGAACTAGAGAAATGAATGTCCGTTGTCGAAGTCCCCCAGTCTATGATATTCTGTGGAAGGTGGACATAGGACGAAGAGGCAGCAAAGGGGAACAGTAGTCCAGAAGCCGGGGGGAAACCATGTCACCTGCCAAGCAGTCCAAGTGTTCATGGGACTTGGCAATGAGGAGGTCATTGATCATCCTAGCAAGAGTTTTCTCTTTTGGGGGGTGGAGGTGGGGCACCTGGTATGGAAGAGACAGAGCAATGAGTAGAAATGCCGAACTGTACTGGGATGAGGAGAGGAGAGAGTGAATGCATGGAGACTAGAGACTTTTTGTAAAAGACTGTGATAGGAAAAGAAAATAAAGACTGATATGAAGCAAAGAAACAACCCACAAGAAGAGACAGAGTTAAGGGAGGACTTTTTCTTTTTTAATGTACCTGCATATGATCTATAGGTTAGGAACCAGTAGAGAGAGAGAAGTCAAAGGAAAAAAGGGTGATGAATCAGAAGCACAGGTGAGGCTGCGGGCCTTGTACTCTTGGGACAAGCTACTCCTCTCTGTGGTAAGAAGAGTGGTAGGACTGGGAAGAGAAGAGCTGAGTGCTTGGTTTATTGCTTCAAGTTGTGTTTTAATTTGCTTGTACTCCTCTCCCTACGGGAAGGACTCTGGAGTTCCCCTGCATCCTCCACTGTGGGTTAAGCTCCCTTATCAGAACGTTGGTGTTTCATCTGCTGTCTTCTCATGGGCCAACATGTTCAACCTCAAATTGTTGTTATTGGAATCAGGATGTCCCCACTATTCTCTTTCAGGGGAGGAATCATATCCTGAACCACTTTTGTGCCTCCCACATCCACCCACATACCCAGAACAGTGTGTCGCACACACTAGGCATTCAATAATTTTCTTCAAAAGAACAAAGGCATAACCTGAAATTAATTCTAATCTCTTGCTGGCTTCGACTACTCCTGATCCACTTCCTGCCATCATCAATTTCTGTTCTAACAATATAAAATGGTTCTCATTTTAGCTTGAATACAATGTATTGGAAAGACAGGTATGCCATGATCAAATTCAGATATAAAAATATTGGAATGACCTTTGCCACTAAGGCAAGTTATGTAATCTCTTGGTGTATGTTTTCTTACTATTATTATTATCCAACTAGATAATCTCCAAGACCTATCCTTGTTAAGTTCTGTGATTCTTTCTCCACTAGTACAGATCATTAGGAGTAGACCTTATCTATAAAATATGCACATATTTAATAAAACACTTTATCCATGAAACTAGAGTTAAACCTAGACTTCAATTTTAAAGCAGAAAAAAATGTCAGAGCTTAAAGAAAACTGAGAAAATGACTCTTCCATACATTTTTTCTGTAAAATTTTCTAGTGTAATATGCTATAGCTTATTCATTTGTTCAGAACACAAATAGATGTTGAGTGCCTAGAACGTGCAAATTGCTCTGGACGGAGTCACAGGGTAATAAAGAATGAATATAACCCAAATTGCTCTGAGGTATTCTGGGGTGGGGGCAAATAAATAAGCATGCACAAATTATAGTATTATGTGATAAAAGATGGCACTGGAGAAACCCCGAAAGGCTTCGGGGCGAAGGGAGGTGGCAGAGAAGACAACAACAATAACAAAATATTCTGCACCAGGGACATCGACTTAGGAGCCAAAGCCTTAAGAGCTTGCCTTCACTATATTGAATCAAGAAAAACTACGCTGTTCTTATGCGCTTCCTTCCCTCCTTAGCTCAATTCCTCACAAAGGTGGGAACCTGAAGGCCTGTCCACAGCTAGCGCCCAGTGGGGCTTCAGTAGACCAGTTCCAAGCTGACCTCCATTAGTAAGCCAGCAGGATTTAGCAGCCCTTTGGGGCAGAGTGATTTCCACAGGAAGAGTTGATGGTGAATCCTTTCTTCTTTTTTTTAAGTCATCAGAAGAGCCAATAGAACCCAAATCTGAGAGAGAGGTGATTGGGGCAATCTGTGGAAGCCCAAGTCTTCCTTACATTCAGGTGTCTAGCTGGCTGACCACCCTGCCAGGGAAAAGGCAGCCTCGTGCCACGAGGGAAATACACTCCTCAGAATGCCACGTATCATTTTTGAAACAGAATTTTGCAAACCATCTGCAATTTGCAATACAGACTTGAGCGCGGGGCTTTCTGAGAGTGGAAAGTGAGCAAACTGTGTGGTCCTAATCAGTGGGGCAGATCAGCAGACATTGTTAAAGAACTTCAGCCTCTGGTTCGCGGGGTGGCTTTCCCCCTCGGCCTGTCCTGGGTTTCTGGGTGGAGCAGAGGGGGCCTGGGCAAATGCTCAGTGATGGCCATGACTGTGGGAGAACCATCCCAGAGGCCACTTGTGTGGTCCGTTGGCCACTTATCTACAGATGTACACACGGGAGTATTTCACCAGTGAACCTGAAGGTCACGTCTTTGGAAGTCCTAGTGCAAGAGGAATGTCCCACACTTAACAACAACAAAACATGTCCTTGGCTTTAAAATGCTTAAACTTAGCAGATACTGGAGATAATTTGAATTATTTATGTCAACATGAGCTTTAGTTTGCCAACTAAAGCTGCAGGAACTAAATTCTCCTAAACAGTCTCATTTACATACTCAATAATTAAATTCCATTAAAAATACCAAGCTGCATTATATATTTAATCTTTGAATCTTTCTTAGCAATTCAAATGCTTCTAACAAAGGGAAATATTCTCAAGTATTTCCATGCCTAGCAAAATGTAACTATATTAAACCTCAAGTCCTCTTAAGCATTCCAAAATGGTTTAGAACCTTAGTCAAAGGGTATTTAAAGGTGTCTTTTATGTTTCAACTGAAAATTACAAATTACACTCTTTCAATTGAAATCATAATTCTCTAACTGGTCCAATCCTCCCTTACAAATATTTGAAATACCACACAACACACATCATCCTCAAGATTATAAAAATCTCCACTGGAACTTACACAAAAATGCTAACCCAGTGGATCTGACTTACTTCACCACCTCTCCATTTAGCTGTAAATCTGAACAGGACTAAAAACTAAGGAGACAGTTACATCATCCCAAACAAGTGGAGGTCACCACGTTAGTGCAAGGAGCATGCACGTTGGCCAGAGGTTTCGGGCCAAGGCACGAGGTTTGATTCTCCCATGACAATGACCAACAACATAGCGAGCTCTTCAAAGGATGCTGGTCTCTCCCAGTTTCCAGCTATATCATTACCTGGGTTAGCTGCAATCCAGGTCCCACCTCTTTGCTCACCACTTTATTGGCTAGAATAATTTAGTCAATATGTCTGCTTCTATTCTGAATGTATTTCTTACTCTTCCAGTCTGACCAGGCCACAAATATCTAAACGGCCTCCTATAAATTCTTTATATCTCCCTTCCCTTTGCCTGGCTCTGCCTATCACTTGATCAAAGTGATGTCCCCAACCAGACTGTGACCCACCTTATGTCTCAAGATGAGAGAAGATTGGCATGTGTTCTTCTCCTTTTCCCATCAGGTCCACCTCAACGATAAGTGGTTTGGTTTATTCCCGAAGAGCGCCGTCCAAGCTGACACAGCAGGCAATATTACCTCTCAAACCTCCACGTGCATATGAACCACCTAGGATTTCCTTCCAGTGCAGACTCTGCTGCAGGAGGACTGGGCTGAGGGCCAAGATTCTTCATCAATGACAACTTCTGGTGGTGCCGATGCTGCTGATCCTCAGGCCACACATTGAAGAGAAGAGTTTGAATAGTTGATGGAATTAGAGCTGAATGTCAATCTGGCCCCCAATTTCTATAAATTATGCACAGCAAACACTAGTTTTCCCTCACTAAAGTTACGTCTTTTTATACATCACTATCCTCAGCTCATTCATTCTCGCTCTTCCTCTCCCCCCAACACACACATCATGTCTTTTTTCTCTGCCCCTTTTCAAGCCTGTCAATGAGAATCTAATGCTCTCCAGCGGTCGCCAACCTTTTGGACCTCACGGACCACCAGTGGTCCACGAACCACCGGTTGGTGACCGCTGCTTTAGTCATTTTAAAAGTACTCTCTACGCAGAGTTGAAAAGAAAGCTATAAAAGGAGAGGACACAAATTTTAGCAGTAACTTAATAATAATAGTTATCATTTATTGGGTGCTAATTTCATGCCACTCATAAGAGCTTTGTGTCTCATATCATATAATCCTATGAAAAAGCTCTCATTATTTACATTTTAAAGGAAGCGGAAACAGGCTCAGAAAGGCTAAGTATGAGGAAGGCTAAGTGGGCCAAAGAGCTAGTACCCGGTAAAGTGTGGTAGCTGGTCAGATATTCTTTGAAGCTCATCCCACCAGGCTGGCCTTGTGACCAACTTTGATAGAATGTAGCAGAAGTGACTTTCAAGCTTTGATCTCAAAATGTTTTAAACCACTAAAACATGGGATGGTTCATTATGCAACAGTAGAGAACTGAGCCAAACTTGAATTCCAAGGATGTCTGCCTCTAAACCCTTTCTGAGCCCAAAGCCAGGACCACTAAACCCTAATGTGATGCTCCATGATGGGCTTTGGTCCTCCTTGTGCCTTGAGTTCCAGTTCTAAGCCAGGTTTGATCCACGTCTCTTCTGATTTCCTGCTGCCCCGCTCCGACCCTGGGACTGACTGCCTTACCTGCTTCCTCTTGGGCCCAGTTCCCCTAAGACTGCCCTTTCTGCTCTTCTTGGAGCTCTCTTCCTAGTCACCTTTATGTGGGGTTCAAGTTCTGGTTCTCTGACTTTCCAGGACAGTGTTTCCTCCATTCTGCTGTGCCTGAAACCCCTCGGATTTAGTTAAAACGCAGATTCTTCTCTGGGTGCTCTGGAGCAGCACCTGAAACTCTGCATTTCGGGTAAACTCCAGATAATGCTCATGCTAGTTGGCAGGAATCACATGTTGAGGAGCAAAGGTCCAGGCTGCTCTGTGAAGCAACCATGTCCCTGCTCCCCGTTCCCATAAACAATGATCATGGCTGAGGGGAGGGCTGAGGGGAGGTCATGGCGGACCCGTCAGCCTCGGCTGTGCTCAGCACTGGCTTCATTCCTGCGCAGAGAACTCTGCAGTCACGGCTGCTATGAACTCATCACGCTTCACCTAGAAAACCATGTGAAAGAGAGGACAGGAAGAGCGATAAAGCTTCCGTTTCCAGGCATTTATTCAGTAGCACAGCAAGTGTCTACCACGCACCCTGCCAAACAATATGTGATGGTATCCAGGTAGGGAACCATAGAACGTTCTTTTGGGGGGGCTTGGACCCTCTCAGCATATACTAGTACCATCATATGGTCCCCCACGTTAGTTGAAGCCTGCGAGCTTTAAATATAAAGCTGTCTGATGCCATTTGATTGTAATGGAGAAATCGAGTTTAGGAGCCAAGGTTATGTTTGACATGTAAGCATGTGGTTAGCATTTAGTGTGAGGGATGCCATGTCTTTAAAAATGTGCGGCTGGGCCCCATCTTAATAAGAATCAGGGAGGCACATAGGTGACCCCATAAATAAGGCCAGATAGGTGTCTTATTTGATCTGAGCCCCTGCAGTTTTTGTGTAGGGAGCCACGGCCCCCGAAAGAGGACACCCTGGGGCTCCCTAGATAGATACAAACACATACTGCTGCTTGGCATGGGTCCTTGGAACGTATTGGCTGTCTTATTAAATGACTGCCTTGAAAAAGGAACCTTTCTCTTTTCCCTCTTTTCTCTCTTTCCCTCTTTCACCTGCTGAGGCCTCCTGAGACAAGTGCTGTCTCTCCCCTGACCAGATAAAGGACCTAGTCTCCCGAGGGACCAAGCAGGCGCTTCAACACACTGACGACAACACTCGTGGCCCTGCCTGAAGTGGTGAGAACTGTAACTCTTAACTCTTCTCTCCAGCCAGGAACCACCTCCTGTATTTTCCTCCAGAGTGGGATTAAAGCTTGCTGTGTTTGATCCATTCCTGACTTTGCAGGGCAAAGGCCTACCTCTGGAACTATACACCTGATCTTTAGTCAGCCCCACACAGGTAGGCCCTGAAGAAGCAATGTGGTGCAGGTCAGACCGGCCCTGCCCTCCCCAAGGCCGAGTGAGAGCGGACTGAGACAGGTACCTGGGCACTAACAGGATACACACTGCAGTGGGGACATGTAGTGCCGTCATAGCAACGCTGATGAAGGACACTCCCAGCCTTCGAATGAGGCTGGCGGGGACAGGAAAGGCTTCCTTGAGAAGTGGTCACCGGAGCAGCTTATTAAAGAATGAGTAACCCTGAGCTAAGCAAAACGGAAGGGATGCATGGTAAGCGCATCCTGAAGGACAAAGGCCATTGTGGCAAAGAAGTTTGAACCAATTGTTGAATCAAACCCAAGTCCAAGTGGCAGTGCTATGGGATGTGTGGGCAGAAGCTCAGTCCACAATCTGGGCTTCTATTTCAGTACAGAAGGAGGCTTTGAGTTGGAAACATTTCTGAGCTACTTTCAAGCTCAACATTTTATGAGGAAGTCCCTGGGGCCTTCTTAGTTTAAAACAGGTATATCTTTTTTTCTTATTCCCAAGAAATTTTTAAGTATAAAACAGGTATATCTTTTCATTACTTATAGAAAAGAAATAGATTGCAAAACATTCTATTCCTTAGTATTTATTGTTTTTGCTCCATTCTTTATAATCGTGCTCATTTCCAGAAAGTGACTTCCATATTGGAAAGCGTCCCTGAGGAATATGTGATAATTGGACAAAGCTGGGCTGACATTTACCTACAAAGAAAGACTTTGCTAAGATAATGAATAGAGCAACCGAAACAGGGAATGTACTTAATCTACCTGAAGGACACATTTTTTTCCAGTACTGTATTTTGAAAGTATACTATATGCAAATGATATTATGAATTAAATTACAAATCAGCCTCATCCAGTCATCAAAGCAAGTCGTGACTTAACATCTACTGGGAAACACTTAGCCATCTCTATATATAAAAGCCTAAGCGGTCGAACAACCGAACGACCGGTCGCTATGACATGCACTGACCCCCAGGTGGCAGACGCTCAACGCAGGAGCTTCCCCCTGGTGGTCAGTGAACTCCCACAGCTGACTGACAGGCACCAGACTCAGGGCTCACTGCTGGCCGCCCCAGCCCGTGGACTGCTGCAGAGCAGCAACAAGCCTACCGAGCGGTGGCGGCAGGCACAGCAGGACCACGATGAGCAGGAGCAGCAGGCAGGAGCCCAGGTGGCATTCGACTGCCAGTTTTGGCCTGATCCCCACAAGCTATGCCGAGGGACCCCACTGGTGCACAAATCCATGCACCGGGCCTCTAGTTATAAAAATAAACCTGCATTTAATTACACAACAGTGTTTCGTACTTTCATCAAAACTTTGTATGAGTTCAACCTGACCTCCTTCTAACTTATCTGACCTAAGTTTCACCAAATGTGATAGAGGCTCAATTGCCTGCAATGGCCTTACATTTTTCTTACTCTTGCATATAGAGAGTTTCTAAATTCTTCTGGTATTATCAGCTTAAGGAGGACTATAATACTCAATCAAAATATGCTCATTTATTAATACAAAATTCAGGCCCAGCCTCTTTACCTAATTGTCTTATGAAGGATTTATTAGTAAAGCAAAACAAATTTTTTTAATGTCCAGGAAAGGGTATCAAGGAATCTAAAATGTGGAGCTTGAAAGTAGCTCAGAAATGTTTCAAACTCAAAGCCCTCTTTTTACACTGAATTAGAAATATACTGAAATAAAGAAGTGAAGTGGTTTCCCCTAAACTTACAACTCTTAGTCAAAATACCAGTTGCAGTTCTTGTCTGCAATTCTGAAATTGTATAGGCTCTGAAAAACTAAGTTGTTAGCTTTTTCCTGAGTTTAGTGCCAAAACTTACTAAATACCAAAACCTCCTAAGCCTGGTAGGACCGGGCCTAAACAAGCAATCGGACATCCCTCTCACAATCCAGGACTGCTGGCTCTCAACCGCTCACCTGCCTGCCTGCCTGATTGCCCCTAACCGCTTCTCCCTTAATGCACCATAGCCTTTCGACAATTGGAAGAATTCTGAATTATAATACATTAGAAGCCCGGTGCATGAAATTCATGCATACTGCCCTCCCCTGCAGGCCTGATTGCCCCCAACTGCCCTCCCCTGCAGGCCATCTTGTGTCGATGTCCAACTGCCCATTTAGGCTCTGAAAAACTAAGTTGTTAGCTTTTTCCTGAGTTTAGTGCCAAAACTTACTAAATACCAAAACTTCCTAAGCCTGGTAGGATCGGGCCTAAACAAGCAATCGGACATCCCTCTCACAATCCAGGACTGCTGGCTCTCAACTGCTCACCTGCCTGCCTGCCTGATGGCCCCTAACCGCTTCTGCCTGCCAGCCTGATCACCCCCTAACCACTCCCCTGCCAACCTGATCGACACCAAACTGCTCCCCTGCCGGCCCGATTGCCCCCAACTGCCCTCCCCTGCAGGCCTGGTCCCTCCCAACTGCCCTCCCCTGCAGGCCATCTTGTGTCCACATGGGAGCGGCCATCTTGTGTCTTGGAGTGATGGTCAATTTGCATATTACCTCTTTATTATATAGGATACCTGGTCTCAAACCTTTTGGATAAGATATTATGAACTCCTAACAACAGTTATTCATTATTAAGTATTTACTTTCACCAGATACTGTCCTAAGATTTTAGATCCATGTTCATAATTTGGACTGGGCACATTCTACTCTGAGCCCACCTCCTGTGCATGCTTTCAGCCACAATTCCTCCAACCCTTTGGAGCCACGGGTTCTCCAACCCATCGGGCCTTCCCCCCTTTTACTTGTGATTCTATCTTCTCTCCTTACCAGGCTTAAATTATTGTGTTACAACTATTCAGTTCAGAACCCCTGGAATCCCTTGCCCCTCTCTCTTTGTCACACTTGCTTAGCAAAACTGCAGTCTTGGCAAAACCCTACTCCTTGTGCCAGAACAGTTGACTACACCTGTGCTGACTGGCCTTGTTTTGAGTTCATGGTCGCTAACCCTTCAGTGGGCCTTGAATGCTGCCTCACATGTATAGTATGTCCCTCCCCCTGCCCTTCGCTTACTGTCCTGTTCTGGAGAACAAGTTCATACTTCCTCCTCCCCCTCCTCTTGGCTGATTACTTTGCTTCCCACTTCTCTAAGAAATCTGAGAGAACCAGATGAAAACTTCCACACCCACATCTACCCACCCCCACATTCCCTGCCATTTTGCCTGTTGCCATAGGCCTCCCTGAGTCCACCCAGAGCCCATCCCTCGCCCACTCAAGCACGTCCCTTTAGCAACTTTTTCTCCTCTTTCTTGCATCATCAACATTCACTCAACTGGATCCTTCACACAACTGGATAATGAGCACACAAACTTGCTATTATTTCTCCCTTAGCCACCCCCTTGCCCTCACCGCCGCCAGTCATCTGGTCAGACAGGCTCCCCCTTTCCCTCGGGGTTCTGACAATAGCTCCAAGGTCCTATACAACTAGTCCCCGGGTTCCTGCAGTTACTTCTCCCCCTCCAAGGCACACTGCTTCTTTGCTCTGCGTTCAATGTGCCTGGCAGGCTCCTGCCCTCTGGCCTTTGGACTGGCTATTCCCTTTGCCTAAAACATTCTGTCTCTAGATGTGGCTTAATCCCTCACCAACTTCAAATCTTTGCTCAGCATCACCTTCTCAATGAGGCCTGCACTGCTACCCTCGTGTACTCTATATAAACTTCCAGCCCATGCCCACGCTCCTATACCACCCGACTGCCTATGGGACTCTTACCCCACACGATTATTTTTCTTAGCACATGGAACTTCTAACATATCAGATACTTATTTTATTATGTTTATGGGGTTTTGTTTTGTTTTGCCTCCCATCCTTCTACCCTTGCTAGACTATATAAGCCTCATAGACCAGGATCTTTATTCTGTTCACTGATGTATCCCAAGCACGTAGAGCAATGCCTGGCAGAGTCGGCATTCAGTACGTGCTGAATGAATGAAATATTTTACTTAAACTTCCCAGGAGCCTCAGGAGTTAGGGTTTATGTTATCCTTATTTTATATATGAAGAAATGAGGCAGGAGGGGTTTTACAATGTACCCAGGTTCATAACACACGAAACAGGAACAGGTAGGAACCCCGTGTTTCTGACACCACAGTCCGCTTGCTAAATGGCCATCTCATGTGGCCTCTTCCATTGGGCCTGCCTCAGAGTTTGGAATGAACATGTTGAATTATATTCACCATAAAAAAAAAAAACCACCATCTAGTGCAGTGATGGCGAACCTTTTGAGCTCGGCGCGTCAGCACTTTGAAAAACCCTAATTTAACTCTGGTGCCGTGTCACATACAGAAATTTTTTGATATAGAAATTTTTTGATATTTGCAACCATAGTAAAACAAAGACTTATATTTTTGATATTTATTTTATATATTTAAATGCCATTTAACAAAGAAAAATCAACCAAAAAAATGAGTTCGCGTGTCACCTCTGACACGCGTGTCATAAGTTCGCCATCACTGATCTAGTGCCATCGTGTCCTCTTTGGTCCCCTCGGGGCATGTGACCCTTTGATAGTTTTGATCCAAGGTAGTAAGCTACTCATTTGACTCTCTCACTCCAGAAGAAATCAGGCTGAAAAGTCAGCCAGAGGGATTGGTTTTCAGCCATGTATCCACTCATTTATTCCATGTATACTTACTGAGCTCAATATACTGAGGCTATACCGAGCACTGCGCATTTCGATGCAGTCAGAAAGCCAGATTTCTCCCTAAAATCACCAGGAAGGGGACAATGCCCTCATCATTTTTGGACCTAAATCTACAGATTAAAGATGATCTTCTCTTTGACTTCGTCAGAACTAATGGCACTTTCCGAGCCCTAGAAAATCCTCCTGTCTGGGCCCTGCCCTGAGGCCTCCCTCCAACCCACGAGGAGTAAGGAAGCGAGTGTGCAGGGCCAGGCCCCTGCGTCTGTTGAGCTTCATGCCTGACGGCTGCTTGTTCTGAATAGCCTTGCGCTGGAATTTGGAAGGAATGTGTGCAGCCTCCATATGAAGCTCAGTTTGGCTTCAGGGACCATTTTAATTAAATTAATTATCTCTAGAAGAAACACTTAGAGCCATTTAAGCCTAAACAATAGGCACTTGTTCTCACTTCTAATAGGAGTTGCCTTGTGCAGAGTTCTCTTGGGGGAGCTGAGAACAATACCCCCACCATCTATTTAAGGAAGGCCCTCCCCTCCTGCTCCCTCTCCCTCCTCTTCTGCTCCCTCTTCATCTGCAGTGAAGGGGCGTTCAGAGAAGAGAGGTGCAGAGCCTGAGAGATGAGATGAGAAGCGAATGTCCGGAATCTGCATAAAAGCTCCCTACTGCTTCACTGGCTTCCTACCTGTGCACGTCTGCATTTCAGTGGCTGAGCCTGAGTCCTCGGCCTGGCTCATAGGGTCTGCACGGCCAGGAGGAAGGGTCCCATCCTAGCGGCCCTGTTGCTGCCCTACAGAAATGGGTGTCACCACGTTCCTATTACACTTTCCTGCCCATTTCCTCTGAGTATTTCCTTGTTTGTAAGAACTCTAACTTGATTTTTCTTTAAATTGATCTGGCTAATTTGTTCCATTCTATCTGTTCTTTTTTTCAATTACAGTGCTAAGTCAACATCCCCCACCTCCATCTCATCCCCTGCTCCTCACTGCCAGCCAAGCACCACAGCCCTGGCCCTAGAAAGAGGAGGGTGGCCGCAGGGAGGGTCCCTTCACCCTCAAGTTCACTCTTCAGAGCTGAGCATCATCTTCCAGGACGCATCACTCCTTTGTGGGAAAGGCTTGATACTGCAGATATGTTTCGTTATAAGCAAAGGAGGGAATGTTTAACGCCTTTCTGTGCTGTGCTAAGCCCTCCTCCCTGAGCCGTCCCTCTGAGTTTGATTTACTCTCCGCAGAGCCTTAAATGACCCCATTCTTTGGTGGCTCTCCCAGTGCGCAGGGGACATGGCACACAGCAGAGAGCCCGAAAGGCAGTCACTACTGTAGACTCCCTGACAGTGGCAGTACAGGTACCATAGGGCTGGGCTTGCTGGAATGCGTGCACACTAAGGATCAGAGCTTGTCAGCTTAGCTTCACAGGCTCACAGTGTGCAGCTGGTGCTGGAAGAGATGGCCAAAGCCGGGGCCACAGGCTGAGCAGGTGCCACCCAGCTCTGCCTATCTAGTTAGCAAGCAGGACATTGTTTTCAATATAAATGGTGACTCCACTATACTTGAACTAAAGTGATAAGTAATAAGGACACTCGGGATTATTTTAAATTTGCTTTTGTTATCTTCTAATTTATTAATAATGGGCAAGTAATCGAGAAAAGGAAAAAAAAGCAGACTTGTTTTATCTTCCACAGTTATTTTAAGAAAACAAGTTTTGTTGTCATTAAAACCTCATGACTAATTGTTAAGGTCTGTTTCTTCTTCTTTTTTATTTATTTTTTCTGGAATGATCTCATTCCCAACCTATTTGGCAAAACTGTTTCATTGTTTTGCACACAGTAAAGTTGCAAAGTAATGACCATTTTAAAAAGTTTTCCTAACCTGCCTGTGGATCATTTTGTTTTGTGCCCTAACAATACTGATGAAAACTGTGCCCTTTTACAGGCGAGGAGGGAGCTGAGACCTCGTGAAAGGTAACAGCAAAGTGAGCGTTATAAGAGACTAGATTGAGACAACCCTTAACGCAGGAGCTGCTAAACTTGCATTTAGCCTGTGAGTGACCTGGTTCCTAAGATTAACTCTCTTAGGATACAGAAGAGTTTCCACATTTGAAAACAAATTTGGAATAAGGGGGGAAAGGTGAGGTAAATAAAAGTAATAAACATACTCTACTTTCCACTTTTAAATGCTCAGTAAAGTTGACTCAGCACACACACATTCTTACATTAGGAGATACATTTGGGTTAATTACAACCAAGTTTCATTGTTTCACCAGCTTGAAAAAAACACCTTCTACAATTTCGAGAAAATTCATTTTGTGGTTGGGAAAAAAAAAGAGTATTGTTCTCTTGGGCCTATCGTCTAAACTTTATTTTGGACAAACACAAAAAGGGTAGAAATGTTTGTGCTGCTGCTCTTTCCTGTGTTTTTCCTCAGAGGACTGTCTGTGTGTGGTCTAAAATGATGACCTGTCAGAGATTTACATATTTTCAAAGGAGACTCAAGCCTTTGTCCCATTTCCCTTCACATCACAAAATACTGCATTACCTTCTCTAAGCCACCTCAGGGGAGTACACTTTATTTAAATCAAGGGTCGACCCAAGTCCTCCAGTGTGCAGATTTTTATGGCAGTGTCTCCATCTCTTGTTTTGGCCCATATTAATAACTTATGGGTGAGCTTCCTACCTGATGTTCATTCAAAGTACCATCATCCTTCTTTTCATTCTGAAGGGGGTTTGGAGACTTAAGTTTTTAACAGTGACTAGTATAGGTGAAAGCAGTGGGCAAGCTTCTCAGAGTGAGGCCTGAGGGAATAAGCCAGGAGCACACAGAGCCCGGGGAAAAACAAGCACCTTTCCTGCAGCCAAAGCTGTGGGTAAACCAGTGCGATATGGAAACAAACGTGGCTACAAAACTTAACTAGTCAACAAATACTTATTGAGCACTTATCTATGCCAGGCAATGCTCTTGCTGCTGGGACTACACATATCAAATGACAAAAATATAAGATGAATGCGGATAGTGAAAAGTATAATCAAGAAAACAAAGTAAGATACTGGCGGGGTAGAGGGGCTTGGATGGGGGGCTTGGGAAAGGTTTCACTGTTGAAGGGACATTTGTGCTGAGACCTGAATAAGAGGAGCCGGTCATTCTGGCAGAGGCAGCAATGAATGAAAGACCCCCTAGGGGACAAAAGGAGGACAAAACTTGGCCCTTTTGAGCATCCAAAACAGACCACGCGGCCAGACTGAAGTGGGCGACACTGGGTGCTGGGAGTAGGAAATGATGTCAAAAGCAAGCAAGGGCCAGCTGATGTCGGCAGTTGGGAGAACAGTTAAGAGGCTACTGACATAATTCAGGTAAGAACTGACAAAAGATGATGGGAGCTTAGACAAAAGTGAAAGCAATGATATGGAGAGTAACCAATGTACTGAGGATGTGTTGCCGAGGTACATTTTGGGGAATAGGGTAAACAACTCCTGCTTTTTTTGTCTTGAATATCTGAGCAAAAGGAGGTGAGAAAGAAGGAAGAACAGTATTCACAGGGAACAAACCAAGAGGCTGCTTTGACCATTTTAAGTGTGAAATGCCTAATTGCTATTCAAGTGGAGAAGTGTAAAGTTGGCACCTAGATATCTAAATTTATAGCTCAGTGGAAAGGTCAGAGCTGATGATATGAATTTGCATGTAGACGGTATCTGAGCCATGGATTAGACGAAATTGGGTAGAAAAGGAGAAGAGCTGAAGTCCTAGAGCTGGGCCCTGGAACACACAACATTTTTGCCCATCAGTAGATGAGTAGATAAAAAAGCTGTGGTACATTTACACCATGGAATACTATGCAACAGTAAAAAAAAAAAAAAAAAAAGGATCTCTTACCCTTTGAGACAGCAGAGAGGGACCTGGAGAGTATTATGCTAATCCAGTCAGAGAAAGACAAGTATCACATGATCTCACTCATATGTGGAATCTAATGAAAATAAACTGATGAACAAAATAGATCCAGAGACATAGAAGCATGGAACAGACTGATCTCAGAAGGAATGCAGGGTGGAGGGGTGGGGTGGGAAGTGATTAACCAGAGAACTTACTGGTATATGCATATAGGCACTGCCCATGGACACAGGCAATAGTGTGGTAAAGGCTGGGGAGGGGTGCGTGTGGGATGGGAGGGGTCAATGGGAACAAAGGTGGAGGTGGCATCTGTAATACTTTAAACAATAAATTTCTTTAAAAAGAGTTAAGGGGAAGGAGGAGCAGGAGACTGGAAGAGCATGCTGTCAGAGAGGACAAGAGAGATGCATAAAGATGGAATGGTCAGCTGAGAAAATGCTTTGGAGTAACAGAAAAGTAACTACTGAAGTGGCAAAGTGGAGGCATCTGGTAATCTTGACAAGAGCAGTTTCAGGGGAGGGGTAACTAAAACCTAGTAGGGGTCCGCAGAGGCAAGCTGGAATGAGCAAACCTTTTGGTTCATTGGTCAACACTCAACCACTGAGCCACACTGGTCTGGCAGTCTTTCATATTCTTAATGTTGTTTTCTGAGTTTTTATCTTTGGAAATCTGATCCAAAGATTTACTTCTGTTTTCAGAGTTTTGTAGTTTTAGCTCTCACATTTAGGTCTATAATCCATTTTTAATTAATTTTTGTGTATACGGGTTTAAATTCATTCTTTTGCATGTAGCTATCCAGTTGTTCCTATACCATCCTTTGATCTACATATTGTACTTACTAGTATACCAGTACCGCACTCTTGATTACTGTTGCTTTGTAGTTAAGTATTGAAATAATGAAATATAAGTTCTTCAACTTTGTTCTATCTCAAGACATTTTTTGTTATTCTGGGTCCCTTGCATTTTCATATAAATATTAGGATCAGTTTGTCAATTTCTGGGGGAAAAACACAGGAAGCAAGAATTTTGATAGGGATTGCATTGAATTTATAGGTCAGTTTAAAAAGAATTGTCATCTTAATATTGAGTCTTCCAATTCATAAACATGTAATGTCTCTCCATTTATTAAGATCCTTTTACTTCCTTCAGAAATGTTTTTATAGTTCGCAGTGTAGAAGTCTTGCACTTTTGTTACATTTATTTCTAAGTATTTTACGCTATTGTGAAAGGATTGTCTTAATTTTTTTAGAATTGGTCCTAGAAGCACATTTCACACACACACACACACACACACACACACACACACACACACACACACACTAGAGGCCCGGTGCATGATTTTGTGCACTGGTGGGGTCCCTGGGCATGGCTTGCAGGAATTGGGCTGAAACTGGCAGTCCAACACCGCCTGCCTCTCCCGCTTATCCTGGCTCTGCTGCGCCTGCCACAGGCTCCCGCCCAATCAGTCCTGATTGGGAGAGGCTCGCACTGCCGTAGCCCTGCTCGCCAGCCATGAACCCTGCATCTGGTGACAGTCCCAAAGGGGCTGGGGGGGCAGTACACAATCAGCCCTCCGGGTGGGTGGTGGGATTCCCTTGCTGGGCCTGGGATCAGGATCCTACTGACATTCATGCTGGTTGTGGGGAGCCACCCAGCGGCCACCTTTATATCATTTCTTCCTTGCAGAGCATCTAGGGAGGGGAAGCGGCCACGGTGCCTGAGGCTGACGTCCAGGAGGCCAGCGGTGTTATCGGGATTGTGCTGGTGGTGCCCGTCCCTCGGTGCCTGGGTGCCTGTCCCTCGGTGCCTGGCCTGTTCTCTGGAGATTGGACCTGCAGGACTTCTGAGGGAGTGAGTGGCTGCTGCTGGTCTGGTGGGCCACCGGGACGGGTCAATCAGCTGAGCGGAACTCCTGCTGTGGGAGCACACTGAGCACTAGGGGGCAGCTCCTGCGTTGAGCATCTACCCCCAGTGGTCAGTGTGCATCATAGCAACCGGTGAACCAGTCGTTCGGTCATTGGTCACTTAGGCTTTTATATATATAGATTTTCCTGTGAACTTGATAAAGTTGTTAGTTCTAGCAGTAGCTTGGTGGATATCTCAGCATTTTCTACATATACTAATTCATGCCATCTAACAAGGACAGTTTTTCTTCTGCCTTTTTGACCAAATGCCCTTTATTTCTTTTTCTTGACTTAGCACACTAAGACTTCAAGTACAATGTTGAGTAGGAGTGGTAAGAGAAGAAATACTTTTCTTATTCCCAATCTTTAGAGGAAAGCATTCAGTCTTGCACCTAATAAGTATGACATGAGCTGTAGGGTGTTGATACATCCTATCTGGATAAGGAAGTTTCCTTCTATTTCCATTTTGTTGACATTTTTTATCATGTATGGATGTTGGATTTTGTGAAATGCTTTTTCTCGTCTTACTCAGATATTTGTAAGGTGCTGTAGATTGTTTTAATAATTGATCACTTTTAAAAAATTTGATTGATTTGAGAGAAACAATGATTTGTTGTTCCACTTATTTATGCATTAATTGGTTGATTTTATATGTGCCCTGACCAGAGATTGAACCTGCAACCTTGGCACATTGGGATGACACTCTAACCTACTGAGCTACCCAGCCACAGTGGTGCTGTAGGGTTTTGTTTTTTTTACAAAACCCTTGATTCTCCTTTTTTAGTAATTCCTGGTCATGTGACTTGTTATAAGGGTTCAGAACCATAAAAGCCTTTATTACCCTGGCTCCAACGGAGGGAGGGCAGAGGACTAGAGTCTCATGAAGAGTCTGAGGCTTGTGGCTCTGGGCAGAGTGCTGAAGGGTCAGCTGCCAGGATCCCTGTGCTGAGTCATTCTTCCACACGGCAGACACCATCTTTCTTGTGTGGAGCACTCCTCTCCTTGCTGCATCAGCCTGGGGGAAAGCAATAGCCCCACCCTCTCGCCCACTTTATAGGGCTTATACCCTGCTGAGGAATCAGCTGCCTTGGCTGGGGTGTAGAGGTCTGAGCAGACTCAGGGGGTGTCAGTGACAGTTGTGTGGCTTTGGGGTGGAGACCAGTTCCCCCACTCCCCCATGAATCTATCACTTCTTCTTCACAAGAGATCTACTCTAAGTTCTTAAATAAGAGAGTCTAGTCAAAAAGCAGTCAGTAAAAACAATTCTAGACATTACTTTCTGCAATTGAGTAGTTAACACACTTTAAATTCATAGGATACATGATTTTACTCTCAGAAAACATGTTCTTCAATTATGGCCTAAAGCCATAATGTCACTATTACTGATGCCAATAACCAAAACTAGGGCCTTCCCCATCATTTCTCAGGCATCTTGTCAATTTACCCTCAAATGGCAGCTTACTTGATGGCCCACATAGACCTGATTTCCACCGCTTTAATTCATTACATTAGTCAGCCACTATTTCCTCCATGCTTTCAAATTCTTTGTAACTTCAGAGAACTTCCCAAAGTATAACATGCTTGAAAGAATGGCAAGCTGGAGTTGAATAATTCTATTCTAATCTCTAGTGGATGTTAATCATCAACTACTACATTTTTTTATATTCTCGCTCAGTACTGAGATTAATTTCTGTCCATGTGGATGCAGAACTAGAATGGCAAGTCTGTGGAGAACTGGCTTACCACATAGCTGAGCAATGGTGCTCAGAGTACCCTTCATCAGCCCGAAGACTTTGTCATATAAGGAACATTACACAAAGTGTGCAAGGATTTATAATGTAAAGCACAGTTCACCAAGATTAATGTGACTATACATTACAATTAGCTTATGCTTTAAAATAAAAAGGGAAATTAATGGCGAGGAAACAGGATATAGTTAGCATTACCTTATTCACTGTTTGCTTGAAAAATGCAATGAGCGCGCGCGCGCACGCGCACACACACACACACACACACACACACACCAGTATTTGCAGACCTGCCTTTGTAATTTAAAATGTTAATGAAATGTAAATGTTCTCTATACAAAATTCATGAATGTTCAACTCTAAGCTGCACTGTGTCCAACCTTGTTGGAGTCCTTTTTGTTTTATTAGTACAAAAAATCTCTCATTGTCCGTCTCTTCCATTTCATCACTACCATATATTTGACAATCACAGAAAATACATTTGATGATCACAATCAGATGGTGTCAGTAAAACATAAAATAACTTTAATTTAGAAAACACACCCCTCGCAAACTTTGGTAATGAAATCAGGTTTTAGGGTTCCAAGCTATTCATCACGAAGAGAATGTGTTTAATCTGATGTGAAGTTGGCTACCCAGCAGTCTAGTCAGGCTGTAGAATGTTTAACTCAGGATCTGGTAGGCTGCCAGACATTCTAAATGTTTTCACATGGACCAGCAAGACATAATTTCATGTCTAAGTCACAGTTCTCAGGTTGGGCAATAGGTAGAGAGCTAAAGTTTCTTCACTTGTGGAGTTAAGTATTTTGTTTTTTGGATTTTTTTGGTGTTGTGTTGTAACATTTTGCCTTTAGGTACTTTAGGCATAGATGATACTCTTTCTGGATTTCAATCACTTTTAGTTTTTTTTTTTATTGCTAAGTTTGCAAAAGGGAAAATTCTATTTATAGTATTTATTGCAGGAAATACCCCATATATGTATACTAGCGGTCACATGTCTGGAGTTTTAGTCCTAGCACTGTCACTAATAATCTGTGAGCTCAGACAAGTGACAAACTCCCTCGGTTAGAATGGAAAGGGAAGATGTCTTACCATAATTGGGAAATTTTTTAAATCATATACATGCTCTCCTTCCCTCTCTTTCCAGTTCTAAGTGATGGGGTTTGGGGGAGAATATAGTCATGTATGTTTAAAAACAAAACACTCTCCAGTTGACAGTTGATTATAATGCACATTCCCACTGGACACCTCTGGGGTTTCTTCCAGCTCTGAGATCCCAGCTTTTCTTAAGTGGGTGTGCAGAATTGGAAAATAAGATTGTGCTTTCCTACACACACTTTCTTCAAATCTCTTTCCTAGTGCAGCTTAATTATTGATGGTTTCGACAGTATTTAAAAACATGCCATGCATTTATAAGTTACCTAACTCATCTCTGCTCTAAGCAATGTATAGAAGAAATACTGGTCAATCAGGGCATAACTGGTTGATTTCTTACACTTGTATTCTTTTATACATCACCTTCCAGCACATAATAGTATGCTACAAACAGAAGACTGGGAAAAACTGGTTTTTCAAAGTTCATAAATATTACTGATACACTTTCTTATCTTTGGGAAATAATTTTATAAGTGTTACAGTTTGATGCTCAGAATAAAATTATACTATTTGTTTTATGTGCATGAACAGAACAAGTTTGCCTTCCTCTTCAGAGCAGTCTTTTTAAGTGTGAAAATTTTAAAGTGTAAAGTAATTTAAAAGTAAGTTTCAATAAATCATTTCTAATTTGGGGAAAGAAAAAAAAAACCCAAACTCTCAATATAAACCATAAAAATATTTTGTTTCTCACTACCTTTCACCTATAATTAATTCTTAGCTTTTTTCTCATTCTTACAATTCTTAAATTTAGGATTATACCATAAAAGAATAGTATCATTAATATGGAAACCACTGACAAATACAGCCGTAAGTACCAGATTGAAAATAAAATTCATTCCTATATTTTTAAAGTTTAGTCTTTAAGATGGAGATTAATTTTAAAAGCTTTAAAAATATTACAGGGGGGGAAATCAACCAGAAGTACATGTAAACCAAAATTTGGGGACATAAGACAAAAAAATAATACATTTAGTCTCAAAATTTGAATTTTATCCATGAAGCACAACAGTTGACAGGCATCTTTTTATTGGGGGGGGGGGGAGGAGATCTGAAAAGACATTATAATTATAGGAATTAAGAATTTCCTTTTCAGATTTTTAAAATAAATTTTTTATTTCCCATTGATAGCAGAATGCCTCTGCTATTTAGGCTTCTTGCCCAGACCATTCATTATTAAAGAACTGATAATTAGACTTTTAAATTGTTTTAACAGAAATACTCATTTTTATCGACTCATTTTTCATCTTCAAATAAGAGGGTTGTTCTTGTAACCCTTGATATTGCCTCCCTTACGATCAATTTTTAAATTCCTCAGACCTGTGCAGCAATTTTTCTTCAGTTTTATATTCATAATTTAAAAGGCCTAAAATTCATTCAAGTTGTATCAGTGCAGTATTTGTTCTCTGATTAAAAAACCCTGTGGATGAACACCAGCATGTCCGAACAATGTAACCACTCAAAGGGTATTACTGTGCCACAAAGGAATACCTTAGCACCTTCAGATACTGCAACCTAAGCCAATCACTTCACTGGTTCAAGGCAGGTCTAGTTGGCATTCTCCTTTCACTCACAGAAAGAATATGAGTTTCATAATAAGAAGAAAGTTTTTGGAGTCTAGAATATCATACAAAGTAAGGAGCATATAACTAAAACCTTCAGTTTAATCTGCCTAACATCCTTCTCACCTAAAATGACACACCAACAAAAATATTCCAATATGCTAGTTCCCATAACCAAAGAACTGGGTGATCCCTGGAGCTTCTTTAAAGGACAACTAAAGGTTGTAAGATATAGATGGTCTAGTCTTAAGTCACACTCTAGGAATGATTTGAAGAGATTTAGGGGTGAGAGGAACCATCTCTTTGCCACCTCAGAAAGTGTCTCCCTTTTTAATGGCCCTATATTAGTCAATGAGGTAACTATGGTGTGCCAGCCTGGGCTCCAAAAAGTGGGTGGTCTTTGCAGAGGGAGGTGCTCACTCACTCTACCTCTGGCCAGGGCCAGTTCCTGCAGCTGGACCTAAGGCAGCCCACAGACTACACTAGGCACATTTCTTCATTTCTCACTTGAGTGCCCTTCTTTAGTTCCCTTTCAACTGCCCACTTTATATCGGCTTCATTACACCACCGCTCCATTTGTAATGTAAATTGGGAAACTCGGGGAAGTTTTTCTTTTGGCCTTGTCTACGGAAGAATACAGAGAGGTATTCAAAACGTATTAACACAAATCAATGGCACCAATAAAAGCAAAATCTCCTTAGCAACATAATCTTGATTGCAAAAGGAGAACTGAGAGCATTTAGCAGAACACAGGCCCACATGGAATACGCATTTGTCTGGAAGAATCCAGCACAAAGCCTAAAAGAGAGATTTTGAAAAAATCCAAAATTAACTCACAGGGAACAGTTACTCTTTTTTTCAAAAGTACACAATTGGCTACATTAAATCTATCGTGTGCTTTTGCCTCAGCAACATTGTATCACACCGCTTTGCAAACTGAAATTACAACACCCTGCATGCTTCACATGAGTTGCAGGGTGTTTTTTGTTTGTTTTGTTGTGTGTTTTTTTGAAGTTTTTTTTCCTTCGTTGATTTCTTTAGTAAAGCAAACAAAAAAGTCTCAAGAAATATTCATCTCACATACAATGTAAAGAAAATTGAATGGCTATCTAACTATCTAAGACTATCTTTTCGGCTTTCTAAGATAGTTTAACTACTGCAAGCAGCAATGGCATTTTTGCTTAAGTCTCCATTTGTGAAAAAGGAAACTTAATATACTGCTGAGAATTCTCATTTTTCTTGGTAGGATAAAAAAAGTGAATAAAAAATAGAAATTCGGAAAATAAGGAATTATTTATAAACTATAATACTGAGATGACTCAAGGAAACATAGAAATAACCCACGAACACAAAATTTCCCTCTTAGTTTTTAAATGTTTAAAATAGAATCAATCTGATTTTGTATTTTAAGTAAAACAATCCAGGTGGCGGAGGTAAAAGCATCTTTACTTCCTACTGCAAAAGAGATGCCTTAGTGAACTGAATTACAAATACTTTATTTAAAATTAAGTATATATATATGCATATATACACACATATATCTTTTCCCATATATATGAAATTATTTCTTAAATGTTTACACTAGAATCTGGGTCAATCAAGTAAAATGAAAAAATAAAAATGTGTATGACAAATAGTCATTTGATACAATGTAACAGATAAACTTTACTGCTAAATATGTATATTTATAGGGTGGTAATTAGATTTCTGCCTCCCCTTGAACACTTAAAAAGCAATATGAAATCTAAATAGAATAACTGAGAACCCTATAAAAAGCTGCATTGGCTTTTAAATTTTAGGGACAACTTAAGATCTTTGGGAAAATGTCAATTATATAAGCCGAAGGACTTGTATGCATGCATATAAGCATAACCAATGGACATAAGACACTGGGGGGTAGGGGAGGCCAGGGGATTGTCAAGGGCGGGGGGGTGGGGGGGGAAGGACACATATGTAATACCCTTTGTAATACTTTAAGCAATAAAACAATTTAAAAAAAAGTTGTATTTTTTTCCTATTCTTTTTTCCAACTATAATGCAAGCTCATGAACACACAATATAATATTTTTGTTAAGTTTATTGCACATATTTCCTAAACTCATATTCATGTCAATTATTTTATTCCCAGATATTTGAACAGGTCGTGTCCACAGAAGAAATATGTATGTGCATTCATTCATATGGCCATTTCAACAAACATTACTAGTTTTGTCAATATCCTTTTAGTGGTTTAATCTCTAAGTTCCAGACTCTTTTTTCTAACTTCATCTAAATTGGTTTAAATTTATATTTAATATATTATAGTACTTAAACTAGCCCATATTTTAGTTCTAAGAATGAAATTATGTGCTGAAGTCATGTGTTAAAACAGACTCACTTAAAAACAACAACTTGCCTGGCCATTGTGGCTCAGTGGTTGAGCATCGACCTGTGAACCAGGAGGTAACGGTTCGATTCCCAGTAGGAGCATATGCCTAGGTTGCAGTCTCAATCAGTTTGTGCAGGAGGCAGCCAATCAATGATTCTCTCTCATCATTGATGTTTCCATCTCTCTCTCTCCCTGCCTCTCTGAAATCATTAAAAATATATTTTTTAAAAAATAACAACTCAACTAAAAGCATGTGACCAAGGTTCAAATTAGAACTCCATGTGTTTACTAGAAAAATTTGTCAATGAAGACTTAATTTTATAAGACTCAATATACAGCAATCAACATAGGGCCAAAAACCAAGCCACCCTAAATATTACCCATCTACATATTTCTTCACAATTATGACAGCCAACAAATTTTCATCTAATCAAAAAAATCTTTTTAACAAACACAGGTTATGTTTGGCAATGGCTTTAATTTCTTAATAGTGAAAAATATAATACATACCTTTAAAATTCAAGTTTGTACCAAAGTTATTTTCATTTTTTAAAATGTTACTAGACTTAGCTGAATGTAGCTAGAATTACCTGAAAGCATAATAGAGACCCTGGTCATGGGTGTGCATAATTGCCCAATCAGAAGTTCCTGATGAATTATACTTGAGAGCTATTCCATGCTCATTAAGGACATAGGAACAAATTCCTAGAATCATTTATTTAGTATTTTAATTGTTTGTCGCACAATTATAAAAGATAAACAGAATACCTTATTCAAGGTAGCCTCCCACTATCTTTTCAAAAGACATGATAGCAGAGGAAAACTAGAACATTTTTCTTTTTTAAAAAATAATTTCCATTATAATACACAAAGAATGTAATAAAAAGAAAGCTGTGTATGTGTAATTCCTGGCCACTGCATAACTTTCCCACTTGTAAACCAAAGTACAGGTAGGATAACAAAGTAGTTATTTCTCTTGGCCAGATTTCAGCATATTGCTTTCCAATCATGTTTACTTTGCTTCCACTGCCAATTTCACAATGCTAAACTCTTCTGAGAGGGCAAAATATCATTAACTCCAACAAATGTAAAAATAAATGGAAAATTTTAAGAGATTTTTGATAACTTCAGTTAAAACAAACTCCTGTTTATGAAGACTCCATGGCAATGCAATGAAACTAATTAAGTAAGATGCTACTAAAAGAGAAAGAGGAGGTGGTCTTTTATTTAGTATGAAAGATTTCTTGAGGAAATAGGCTACTCTTTCCTTCTAGAACATTTTAAGTCTATATAGTATTTACGTCAAAAAGAATTTGAGCTAGTTTTACTAAATTAAGAACCAGTAAGAGAGATAATAGGAGATAAAAATCTGCAGTTTGAGGTTACATTATTGTACAATAAAAATAGTACCCAAAACAGTGACACATTACTTATGTTCTCCTGAAAGCTGGTTGATATTACTTCTTTAAAAAGAAGGGGGGGAAAAAAGCAACAGATAGCTTATCTGCCAAAATGAATGCCTGGTGTGGTTAGTTCATTAAAATATTTCTGAGATAATTTCTGAGCTAGGAAAGTGCCTGCCGGTGTAACACAGCAGTTGAGCATCAACTCAGGAACCAAGAGGCCGCCTGTTCAATTCCTGATCAGGGCACATGCCCAGGTTGCGGGCTGGATCCCCTACAGGGGGTGTGCAGGAGGCAGCTGATCCGATATTTCTCTCTCATCAATATTTCTCTCTATCCCTCTCCCTTCCTCTCTCTAAAAAATCAATAAAAACGTATTTTTAAAAAAGAGCTAGGAAAGTAATATACTATATTTTTTATAAAGGGAAAAAAAGACTCATCTCTCAAATTCAGATAAAGCACCATGTTTATAATGTAGAGAAAAACTTGTTTTTAAGGCATGATTTTGCTTAAGTATCTGAGATGAAACAATAGTTTAAAAGGTATTAGAAAAAAGCTTTTCTCAATTACTATATTTAATGTCTGTCTGATTTTAAAACATGCAAAGCTTTACTATAGGTAGATATAGGGAGTATTCATTCTAATGCTTTAATTTTAAATGTAAAATTTGAAAGTAGCTCAGGTTTTTGCTGACACTGAAAATAAGTCAAAAAAGCTACTCAATCATTAGTAGTAAACATCTAGCTACTCCTACTTTTATACAGGATGTAATAAATAACAGCATAATAAATGATTTTAAAATACGAGGTAGTCATAGTATCTTCCTTTTGTGGAAATGAAAATAAAAGCAAAGAGGCCGAGTATCTTGATGATCTTGCAGAACATAGAAATGAATTAAAAATCAGGATTAGCATTCTGAATTTGTTTTCAGAATTGTCTATTAAGGCTATAAACAAACTCTGTTGTTTCAATTCACCATGGGGGAGGGGGTGGAATATTGTTCCCTATTGCAGAAACAAGTACACTGAAATATGACTAACAAACAATATATAGGCTTCTCTTAAGTTACTATCTAAAAATCTTTGTAAAAGTACAGAACAAGATAACTCAAAATTTAAAGACAAATCTCCTTCAAATATCCATTTATATGTTCCTAAAAATAATAGTTGGCTACTGTATATACAAAAATTAAAAGTTACTTTATATCCTTTTTAAAAGGGTAAACACAAACTATTATGGGATAATTAATAGTTTGGTTTAGGACTGGCCTTTAATCTATTCTTTCTTCCCTAATACTACATATAAATCAGCTTTCTTCAGAAATGGTGGTTTTGAGAAGCCCCATATGTAACTATCCTATTACTTCCTCCCTGAAATGTCTGGACTGATAGGAACTGTTGAAAAGAAAAATGCCAATTACACCACTGCACCAAATTGGAAATTTAAGTTAAGACACTCCATTTTAAAAATGCAAGTACCACCTTAGCAGAATTGAAAGTGTCAGCTCTTCATCACTTAATGTGACTGACTCACTTTAACTGGCCTTCTGAACACCTAGCTAAGAATGAGGAAGAATTAACATTCTTACTGAGAGCTTTGGGGAAGGATAATAGAAAGGCAATTCTGGACTATGTCCCTGCCTGAGGGGAGACTCTGGACATCAAGAGGGCAGCAAAAGGACCCACAGTGCTTCAGTAGGATAGGAGAAGGAAAGAGGCCTCAGGACTAGATGCTGGAATTCAGCTAAAGACAGTTTTAAACACACTGTACTTTTGATTTAGTACTACTGACAAACAGTTGAGCCAAAGCAAACATGTATAGTGAAAATCAGGTATGCAGCTAAATGTTATAATTGTGAAGCAGAATACCATAAATGCTGAAACAGTCTGTACACAATGTTATATAAAACTAGTGTGAACTCATGTGGCTGTGGGTCCAACTGTTCATGTTACTCTAACATTTTTTATAACCAGAAATTGATAAGAAATATCAAAATTTTATACCATTACCTTGTGTCTACTAATATAAAGAAGCAGTCAGAAGCTCTGTACAAATAACACTGAAAACACAACTATGGAAAAAGTTGTGGTTGTTCTTGATTTAAAATTATTCAATTACAAAACTAGTTTTTATACTAAGAAAATGAAATCATTGTTTACTGTTATTCAAAGTTTGAACACTTACTGATTTTAGACCTAAATCACATGTTCATATTTTAAATTAATGAACCCAGTCATTAAAGAATCTTAATAAAGCATCTGATGACCATTTTATATGGGTAAGGTGAGCCTCTTGTGAGGGTGGGGCAATATCTACCTTAGAAGCTAAATGGGCCCTTAAGTTTTACTATTGTCGTTAGGTTTTGGAGTATATATATATAAGCCAAATATATATAATTCATGTATTAAATTGAATAGAGTTTGCTAGGTACATTATTTGATAAAAGAATGTTTCTACACAGGAATGGTGACTGATTGTAAAATGCCAGTAATACATAAACAAAGATCCTAAGTTGTTCATTTAGCCTATGTAAAATCTATACATTAGATTTTCTGCCAATATTTTTCCATGGTCAGTTCTAAAAGTACCTATGATTCATGCTTCACAAACTTTAAGGCAGAAAACATGAACAGAAGAACAATCATCATTTTAAATATTTCTAATTTCCAGTAACATGGGCACTTATATTCATGACTCAAGAAAGGATAAGCCAGAGGGGTTATACTGGAGGCTACTAGCCCAGATACTCAAGCTCAAGGCATAACTGACTTATGGTAATACCACATATTAAGCATTCAGGGTTTTTTTCTATATATACATTAGAAATTATAAGAGTGCACATTTCTAGGGAATCTATATATATAAAAGCCAAAGCAACCAAACAACTGGTTGACCAGTCACTATGACGCATACTGACCACCAGGGCGCAGACACTCAACGCAGGAGCTGCCCCCTGGTGGTTAGTGCGCTACCCACAGTGGGAGCGCCGCTTGGCTGACTGGCATGAGCGGCTGCTCCCACTGCGAACCCCGGGCTGACGGGCAGGAACCCAGGCTGCGATTGTCGTCTCCTCACTCCCTGCTGCCTCCTCCAGATGCCCGCAGGCTGCGCAGCACTGCCACCACCTGGACTCACAGACCTGACCCAAGAGGCTGGGAGGCGGGTTCATGGCCGCCGCCGGACTGAGGCCTACTCTGCCGCCTCTCAGTGCTACTGTCCCTGGGCCCGGCCCCAATCAGGTCCCCTGGAGAGCCAAGTGCTCCGTCTCCACAGAAGATGCCAGACCAGGGAGCGGCTGCTCAGAGGGCAGATCCACAGCTGCTTGGCTGGGCTCCCACAACAGGCTGATCCCTGTCGGCCACGCCCCCCACCAGTGCAGGAATCCCGTGCACCAGGCCTCTAGTATGCATATAAGATCTTTGGTTTGCCCTAGCCGGCTTGGCTCAGTGGATAGAGTGTCAGCCTGCAGACTGAAGGGTCCCAGGTTCGATTCCGATTCCGGCCGAGGGCACCGAGGGCACATGCCTGGGTTGCGGGCTCGTTCCCCAGTGGGGGGTGTGCAGGAGGCAGCCAATCAATGATTCTCTCTCATCACTGATGTTTCTATCTCTCTCTCCTTCTCCCTTCCTCTCTGAAATCAATAAAGAAATATATTTAAAAAAAAAAAAAAAGATCTTTGGTTAATCTCTTCCTGCCCTCCCCACTCCCCCCTGATATTCATCAGTCTATTCCATGTTTCCATGTCTGTGCATTGAGCGTCTCCGCCCTGGTGGTCAGTGTGCATCATAGCAAACGGTCAAATGGTCACGTAGGCTTTTATATATATAGAGGCCCAATGCACAAAATCTGTGCAAGGGGCTTGGCCCTTGCAGCCCAGTTGCCTCGGCCGGCCCTCGCAGCCCCTCGCAGCCTCAGCTGACCCTTGCAGCCCTGGCTTTATCCGGAAGGATGTCCAGACAGTCATTCTGCTGTTTGGTGTAATTAGCATATTAACTCTTTATTATATAGGACTAGAGGCCCAGTGCACGGATTCGCGCACTGGTGGGGTCCCTCAGCCTGCACCCTCTTGCAATCCAGGATCCCTCAGGGATAGGGCCAAAACTGGCGGTATGACATCCCCCAAGGGATGTAGTAGTGCGCAAAGCAGCAGGTGGCCCGGGAGGAGCCTGCGCCGCTCCTCTCATCCCGGCCCCACTGTGCCTGCTGCCACTGCTGCTGCTCGGTAAGCTCGCTGAGCAGCACTCCCGCTGTGGGAGCACACTGACCACCAGGGGGCAGCTCCTGCGTTGAGCGTCTGCCCCCTGGTAGTCAGGGCGTGTCATAGCGACTGGTTGACTGGTTGTTCGGTTGCTTTGGCTTTTATATATATAGACTAGTGGCCCAGTGCATGGATTCGTGCACTGGTGGGGTCCCTTGGCCTGGCCTGTGGGGATCGAGCCAAAACCAGCAGTCCAACATCCCCCAAGGGGACCCGGACTGCAAGAGGGCGCAGGCCAGGCTGAGGGACCCCACCAGTGCATGAATCTATGCACCAGGCCTCTAGTCTTTAATAAAATTAAGGCTTTTAAAAATCCTATACTTAATATTATCAACTATGAAACTATCTTACTATTAAATATTCTTAAGGGAATAAAAATTATAACTTACAGAAGACTAATAATAGGAGAAAAATTATGTCTCAAAAGGTACAATTCTTCTTATAAAGCTAATCAATATGCTGTTCTACAAATTTATAAAATTTTAGATATGGAACACTATGTTGCATAGTCTATAGTCATATTTTTCTGCTCTTGCTGAATACTGAGGCAGATTTAGCATTCCCCATACAATTTTCCACACTGAAACCAGAGAAATACTAGAGCTTTTGAATAGCATTACCTTTTAATTGCATTACTTTAAGGTGTCAGGCCACACCCTAGACATAAGGTAAATGAAGTGAGAAGTGTTTAGATTCTTTCTACTTTGAGCTCTTCAGAAGAAAAATGTTTTATAAATTCAAGTTGTTAAGTATTTTAGGGGGCAAGGGAAAGAAATAATTCTCATATAAAAAAAAAATCTTAGTTTTTAAGATAGTTCCTAATGTCCAATATATGAAATATAATACTGGCATTCAACTATTCAAATTTATATAGAATTACAGTACTTTGGAGAAGTACAAAGAAATACTTTAAAAAATACAGGTATATAAATTAATGAAACTGGTATTTAAAAAATTTAATACAAGGAAAAAAGGTATAGTGGTACCAATTCTCAATACAAATTATTAAGCACAGTTTATATAATTTCAAAAGTTATTCACATTATTGCTCGATACCACAGCTGTATGGAACAAGTTCTTGACACACATTAAAATTTGTATAATTTCAAGTTTATAAAAACAAAAATTTACACATAGGCCATTCAGAAAGTTTTAAAATGCATGGACATATGTACAACCAAAAAGAGAAAAAAAATGTATGTTTGTATATATGTAAAAGAAACAAGCTGATCTAATTTAAACTTAAATGTCACCTTCTCAATAAAAAAAAAAAAAAGTACACATAACTGGACCAAAAGCAAACTAGTAGATAAAAACAGTACTAAATACGCCTTCCATTTTTTAGTAATAATCTGTTCTAAATATCAATGGGGTATTAAACACCAGCTTATTTTTAATTCTAGAATTTTTACTTTCTTTCAAAACTTTTTAGAAACATATATCCATTCTACAACTGTGTTAGGAGAAATATTTTCCTTAGAAACTTTTTAAAGGAGTATTTCCATACTTTTGTATATAAGATTTGATAAACAAAAAATAACCCAAATAAGGCATTATCATCTTGATAAAAAATATACACAGATTGTAATGATACTAAATTTTTATGATCCTGAGCTCTAGTAACCATTAGATGCATGCATACCATTCACTGATTTGTCTATTCTAATAAAAAATAATTTAATTCTGCCTTGCTACCTTTGAAACCAGAAATCCTTTCAAAACTTTTTTATACGTCTTCATAATGTTACAAATATTTCCGCTGTAAACAGAGCATTAGGAATTGTATGAGAAAGGATATGTTAAATGACAAAAAGCTATTAAAGAAAACTTACTATTTTAAAAGAATAACTGTTAAATTTAAAAAGGGTGAGAAAGAATACAAAGAGTGTGCTTGCTATAAATGATGAGTAGAGTCTTACAAAGGTGTTTTTCTATATTAAGGAATTAATAAATAAAAGACTGTGTATACCTTGGTGATAAAATAAAAAAGGCTGGCCATTTTTTATGCTAAGTTCAAATGTATTTTTTTTTGATAATACAAAAAAGTAACCTTGAAAATCAGAATACATAACAGAAAAGAGCACAATAACTTAAGTATTAAACATCTGTATGAAATAACTGTTGCAAAGTTGGACAAAAATGCACACTTAGAACATGCGGTTATTAAAAAAAAAAAAAAGAAAAAAACACCACACGATTCTGTAGAACCAATGTTATGTCACCACCAGAAGAGCACCAAGCAAGGCACCATTGGAAAGACAACATACTTGGAAAGTCTCTATAAATAAAGTAAATGCTAATCTGGTCGAAAAATTGGTGTCTTTGGTAAAAATTCTATGAGGATGACCTGTAGAAGGAGAAAAGAAAAAGTTTTAAAAATATTTAAATAGATTTTTATCTTAATAAAACTTCAGTTATATTCCAATATTTAAAACAATTTTGATAGTGCCTCTGACACACAGAATACATGCATGAATAAAGGAGAAAACAGAACTAGCACTTACTAATTATAAGTGTTTCATACTATCTGGATTTATTTAATCCCAACAACTTTTCTTATGAGGCAAACATTATCATCCTCATTTTACAGATGAGGAAACTGATGATCTGAGAAGGGTAACACCATAGATGTTAAGTCACTATTTGAACAAAGGTCATTCTTAACTGCAAAGTATTGCCTTTTCTACTATACTATGTGGCTGCAGCTTCTACCCATTCATCTAACCCAATTCCATGGGTCATTAGGTTCTAGAGTTGCTCTCATTTTACTGTAGCAGGATATGTGATCTCTATATAAAAGGTATTGATCCCTTCTCTCTTAATTTTTTAAAAGTCCTTTTCTTAAGTTAACAAAATTAAAGGTTGAAATTTGTTCCCAAGGACCTTTTACAAAAAAAGCTAAAGGAGCCCTACCCGGTTTGGCTCAGTGGATAGAGAGCTGGCCTGCAGACTTAAGGTCCCAGGTTCGATTCCAGTCAAGGGCACATGCCTGGGTTGTGGGATTGATCCCCAGCAGGGGGTGTGAAGGAGGCAGCCAATCAATGATTCTCTCTCATCAATGATGTTTCTATCTATCTCTCCCTTCCTCTCTGAAAGCAAAAAAATATATTAAAAAAACAAACAAAACAAAAAAACTAAAGGAAAATCAACAAAGAGAGAACACAGTAACACAGAAAGACCAGAGCTAATTTTTATTCCAAACTTGAACTGTCTTAAATTCCAATCAATTATTTCCCTTTTCCAACTCTGTATAAAATAGGTGCTAACAAAAAAAATTATTTGATTTGAACATTTCCAAGTTTGGTGAACTCATTTTCTTTTTCAGAAACTGTCTCTAAAAATTGATAATTAAATGTTTAAACTACTTATAAGTCAACATTCAATAAATACTTCTATATTTCAAACGTGTCCCCAATCAAGCAGTCTACACAGTTTCAGCTCCTGGATGTAGGCATTACATTTTACAGTGTATATGACAGAACGGAAAATAAATGCTATCTTTGGCCATATTTGCATTATTTTTTAAAGAATATAATGCATAGAAATTGGCCACTTTGTTGCATTCCTTCTAAATCATAGTGCTCTACCACATCAGAATAAAAGAAAAATTGGTATCAAGTTGATATTTTTCTAGATTATCTCCAATGTTCAAAATATAATCAAGGAGAACTATTTTCCTTTAACAAGTGAAATATCTGTAAGCTAAAGAAAAGTTCAGGTCAAAGAGAAATACATGATAAGAATACCCCAATTCATTAGATAAGAAGCCCTCTCTCCTTACTAGATTATTTGTTATCTTAAGTTTTTAAAATTATTTGTTAGAAAGTTTTTGCAATTATGCTATTCTCCCATTCAACTACCACAAATATATATATATTGAAATGTTTAGAAAAATATAAATTTTTAACAATTTTTAAAAAATTGTATTACTCTTCTGAGTATCTTCTATGATGGTATGGAAAATATAATGGTTTTAATAGTAGAGTTTAATTATCTAAAAACTCATAAAAAATTAAAGGAAACTACTTTACAAACAAAGCACACAGCTCATGATGTTTTGAAAGGTTAGTAAATTATTTTATTTTTAGTTAAAAAAATATAAAACAAAGATGAATATAAGAAGCATATTTTATGAATGAATGACATTCCTATAGTTCTATCTGGAAATAATTGCATTGGGAATAACTTTTGTTTTTCTTTCCAATATAAATTTAGAAATGTGAAAAAATAAATTTTAAAAGCCTTAGTTTTTTAAGCTTAGTGGTTGAGCTTATAGAGAAATTTTTTCACAAAATGCTTTAAATTTCTTACATATCCATTCCTCCCGCCAAAACACATAAACTATCTCTGATGAAAATATAAGACTAGCATTTTCATAGGTCAATCTAAAAACAAGTTATTTGACTATATTTCATTATTATTATAAAGTATCAAGTGTCTTTCTCATCAGTATAAAGTAACATGTTTTATATAAAAGATGATGATAAATTTTAAATTATTTGGTTCACTGAATATAGACCTATTCTATGAAAAAAGAGGTATTTTTAAGATGTCTTTTATGTTCAAAGCTAAAAATGAGATTTGATTGTATGATAATGAAAGAAAGGGTAAATACTATAGAGCAAAATGATATTATGACAATTTCCAACTATTTAAGCACTGTTTTAATCAATCTTTTATACACATACACACTATCTCTGATAGCTTAACTGTATCAAATAGAATTTGTCAGAAATGATGTGCCAGGCACTTCACAAAGACTATGACTTTAATTTCAACAATCAATTCTTCCTTAGATGTTTTTCAGGTAATATAATAACTTTTGATATTTAAAATAAAACACCCAAGCTCAAGACAAAATAAATAAAAATTCATAATTATTCTGAATTTTTCAAAAGGAGAAAAATTGTTCAAGTAAATTAAAGAGTCGGTAGATTAAATATCATACTGAATTAAGTTCTCAAATTCATTATATACATGTGCCAACTTGGATATCTTTTAAAGAATAAACAAAAGACAGGCAAAATCCCACCTCCTACATACTTTAAGGATAATTTTTATAAAACAATATTCTAATAACACTTTAAAAGATCCTTTAAAGGCCACTGAGGTATGGGTAGTTAAAATTTATAAAGGCTAAAGGTTTCTTAAGCTCCAATGGCTTGGCTGAAAGGTTTTCTTCCACACTTGGAAACTTGATTAGCATTATATAAAAAAGCCATATCTGACTTGCTGCGTAACCAAAGTTGTGGTTATTCTTTATACAGCACCTAAAATTTCACACTCCATCAACACATGTTCAGGCTATTTTATCTTGGCAATTAATTTATTATTTTTCAGAACACAGTGAAGCCTTGTTTTCAAGTCATTCATAACTTTATAAATCAGTCTTGCACATGAAACCATGCATCTGTGAACCGTAGAAAATCCTTGCACTCAGGAGATTAAGCTCCTGACACCTTTGCTGATTAATAATCATGGAAAGAATAAGATCAGAAGCAAAATAAATGATCATTTAATAGAGAAACTCACAAAACAGCCCTTTAACTTACATATTCCATCATGTTATTCGTTTCACATTTCCTTTTGCTCAGTCTCCAGTGCAAGCACAGCTAGACAAGAAGGAGAGTAAAAGAAGAAAAATGAGCTCTAGTTTATTGCAGCAAACAGACTAACCCATTTGTCCACCTTTCATATTTTTAGTTCAACAAAAGCATCTGTTTCCATACTGTGCAATTCAGACCCCAAC
Organism: Myotis lucifugus; assembly: GCF_000147115.1. NCBI lineage: Eukaryota > Metazoa > Chordata > Mammalia > Chiroptera > Vespertilionidae > Myotis > Myotis lucifugus. The sequence continues at coordinate 2,596,756 of NW_005871175.1, read as the reverse complement.
AGTACGAAGCTGCTCCCTGTGGTACTCACCTTGTGGTATAACCTATTGTTTTCCCATTCTAATAACTTCTCAATCGATCTTCGTGTCTGGAAGACAAATGAGAAAAAAGTTTACTCTTGACTGGTTTTAGAAAAACTGTTTTGCAGCTGCTTTTTGTGTGAGAAGAGAGGTATAAGACAGTGACTGAATATAGGGTGGCCTATAACACTATCAACAGTCAAGCATTAAATAGTAATCTAAATACAAATAGTACTCTAATAAAGATACGTTTTGTTTTTAGCATTGATTCCTTTTTTCGCTGTTTCAAACTAACCTCTGATTTAAAACTATCAAACTCTAAAAAGCTAGTTATCTACCAAATGATATAAATTTAAATCCCCATTTAGTTCAAAAATAGATTTGCAATACTGAAATAATATGTAAGTGTTAGGTATTAAAACAGGAGCAAATCTGTATTTAAACCCACAAGAATGATAACAATATTAAACTCTTAATCAACACTACTGTTAAAGAAATTAACTGAGAAATTTATGTTTAAGATTACTTGACTTTTGCAATATGTACTATACAGCATGAAATGTTTCTTGCTTGGGAATAAGAATAAAGGAAAGGATAATTCATGGTGCCAGGTGTTAGGATGAGACTGACACAGCTGCAGGTGCAAAAAGGACAGTGTTTCCACAAGAATCAAATGCAACTTGGTACAGCTGCAGCTTCCTCACAAGGGAAGGAAAAAAGCATATAACACTATTAATGTGGCACAACTAAATAAGTACTAATAATCAAATTGTAAAAAACTGCATATCAAGCAAGGATGAGCTAGGTGAGAAACTGTAGGATCAAGCTGGTTTTCAATAGTCAAATGTTACATAAGAAAATAGTAGCTACTATTAACTACTTACCATATTACCTTTCAGCATGTTGAACATGCTGAAGACACATCACAGGCACATAGGTGCCAACTATATTTCATAACTACCAGTGAATTATCACTACCACCTTACATTCCCCAAGTATATGTCATAAAAATCAGAAAACCAACTAACTCTTTGGATAATAATACAACAATGACTAATTTATTACATTATTTTTTAACGTTTTTGGGGGGCAAGAATTTTAAAGGGAAAAAAGTGCCCTTGCTAACAATGATCAGCAGACCTCACTTGTTTCTTTGTAAAGATAGCCTTTTAGAGGCAGCTCTCCTTTTAAATGAAAATAGGGCAGCAGTTATGGTCACACTTTTTGTTAATTTAGTTGCCAGTCAGCCCCAAATCAAAAGAAAATAAGGCTGCAGAGTGTAATTAACATTCAGTTCAGTCGTTTTGTCCCTTGTCTAGCCCCCAAGCTTTGTTAAAATTGCCATCTGAATGCTGAAGGCTGTAGGGAAATCGATTTGATTCTAATCGCACCATGAAAAGAACATGATCTAACTGCTTTCAGCCCTCCGTAAATCTGTACTAGGTCTTTAGCACAATGCAACTTCTAATTTAAAAAGCACTGAATGTCTCGTCAATGACTTTGTGAAGAAAAAAGAACAAGGAGCAGACATAAAAATTCCAATAGTTGTTTAAGCATTAAAGTTCATTTGCATCACAGCAAACCTGAAAAGGGCTGACCTCTCAAACCGCCTCTCAGGTCTATGAAGTTGTAGCCTTGACAAGCTCACATTGACAGAGCTCATTGACTCTGAAAGGCTACTCTATCAATGGTGAAAAATGGCAATAGGTTCTACTCTGAGCAGGCATCTGCCTGCCCACCCGCTGCTAAACCAATGGCAAAACCGATTCAAAACCTGAATCTACCTTGTAATCTTCCTTTCTAGGACCTTTTAATAATAGATTAAGATTACTATACAATTTGAGGTTTTCCTTTTACTGATGGTTTAAGAATCGGGGGCTGGGGGTGAAAGAACTAGGGTGGGAAGAACAAGCTTTACAAGTCTTGTTTAATATTAAAGTATAAAAATTAAAAGCGTAAAACTACATTCTGAAAAATTTCATTACTCAAAGAAAAAATGTGTAGTTCCCACTATCATCTTTTCATCATAAATTTAAACCCATGTTATATTATAAAAAGAAAGAACCTCATTGCGAATGAATCTCGTGATGTATATGATACACACACTCACACACAATTTAAACATTTTTAAATATTTACTTTAAGTAACTTAAATCAACTAGCAGTATCTGAATAAAAATATTTACATAGAAATTCTGAATACACTCTTTGCCTCTAATTAGGAGTTTAATGATTTAATAATAGGGTTTGGTATAATAATTGCATCTTACAATATTTAAGAATGCTAAACCAAACAAACCCTGCTATGGCATATTCTGGATAGGCATCTAAATATAAAATATTTATAAAATTATCTAAATAAAAAATATTTCTATACAATTGACAGTCTGAAGTAAAAGCTGTGAATTGGCACCTTCTAATCTTGCTGTAAGACCTCTTTCCTGCTTGACAGGTGAAAAAAAAAGCACTTGCACGTGCAGCTTAATTAATCATTACACTTGACATTTCCATGATTTACAGTGAGGAGCAGGTGAGAACAGACAAAACCAGAAAGAAACCCTTGATCGGAGTGGAACATTTCTAGCACACTAAGGTGACAAGTACATAGATTCTATCAGAAAGAAAGGAAGAAGAAAGAAAGAGAGAAAGAAAGAAAGAAAGCAAGAAACTGTGCCACAAATTATTTGTTAGTAACAACAAAAGCTCAAATTAAATGGAAAAAAAACTTTAACTACTGAGAATGTTTAATATTCTGTAATTATTTTTAGTTAACAAAATCAAAATATATTTTCAAGATTAAACACAATACCAATTTGGCAGATACTAATAAAAAATATACGACACTTCAGCATTTATAAGAGCTATTTAAAAGCCTTTAAGCATGAAAAAAAGCACTTTATAATTGCAGTATTCTGTCCACAGGGTTGCCAGATATTATTTCTAATAAAATGTACGATTCAACATTGCCAAACTCTATAATTACTACTGAGTAAGCAAACTTAAGCATATAAAAACCTGTCCTTGATTTTTAAAAGTGTATTATCGACCACTAAATTCAACATAAATTAAAACAAACTAATCTTCATTAGAAAAAAATACTATGTATAGAGTCTGCCAACATGACATATATAAAAAAAAATCTTTCGGTATTCTAGGCCAGTGGATTTCTAAAAATAAGTCATCTTAATTTCTTAAAAAGAATTTGGTGCTTGTGAAAAGCACCAGATTGATAGTCATGGGAACTAAAAATCTTCTATTTAATAGAAAGAACAGAGGAAAGGGCAGTGCAAGCTTCAGTGCAAGCTTCCCTACAGTGGGCCTTAATCCTTTTCAGTGCTCACACCCTAGGGGTGAGAGGACAGGTTAGTGGTTCTTAACCAATGAATTCTCACTCATTCTGCATAAGATGATCAACAAAAAAATCTCATTTTATCGTGAATTATTATCCTTAATTAAAAGGGCCAAGACCACCAACTCACAACATGCAAGCAAAACAAGTTTTTTATGAGAATGACATCACATCACTAACCTGGTCTGTACGAGGACAGCTCCCACCCATCTCCCTCATCACAGAGCTCACTTAAACTTTTTTCACATATTTCCTTATTTCAACACCTTGCTAATCATATTTTTCTCACTGGTGAACTAATTCTAATATAGCCATTAAGCAATTTTAAAGTAAAAATTAACCAAGATTCAAACATCATTTCAATTATTAAATACCTATTTATTAAATAGATTTAACTTGAATAGCAAGTAGTAGCAACAGTTCTTTTTAAATTAGAACATAATGGTTCTTTTTAAATTAGAACATAAGTCAAAACATGAAAACTACAAGAGAAGTAAATGGCCTATAATTCACAAAATAGCTAATTACATAATAAATAATCAACAATTAATTTTAGGTATAGCATACCCCTTTATCAACTTCCAAAGACCCTGTATAGTAAGCTTACACTTGTAAAATACATATTCACTTAGAAATAATAAGTTACAATGGAAAATAAGGGTTTTCTGAAAATGAAAATTTATCTTACTATGAAGAAGCATTTTTGTAAATTTTTCTACATCTCATAACTTTTGAGAAATAAATTATTAAACAAATTATGTGCAATTAGATATAAATAAGTCTTTCAGGGAAGCAAGAAATCTTTTTAAAAATTTGAATGTATTACTTTCCTACTTTATTACCACTAGTACTTATAGCATACTCATTACTAATAATTCATTTATTTATAATCAGTCATTTGAAAAAGTGGTTTTTCAAATACATGATTTTCTAAAGTTGCTAATAAAATCAATGGGAATCTCATAGATTTTAAAGTACTTAGAGCCAAAGGGAAAAAAATGTGGAAGCTGTAACAAAATTTCTCTGAAATTCCCCCCCCTCCCCCCCGTAAGATAGCATTATAATCAGGTTTCAGAACATAAATATGCTAATATATGTTAACAAAATGTATAAATAAAATATCTCACTAATTACTATAAAAGTTAAACTATTTAAACTTGAAATTTATTTGAATAGTACTTATTCATAACATCACAGAATGTCAAAGTACAATTTAAACAATTTCTTATTTAAAACTGGTTTTAATTTTAAGCTCCCAAATTATAATGCATTAAGCTTTCACAAGAATAATGCTTTGAATGTATTCATAATCTTAGTTTTTAATTTTTCAGCATTTTTAAGAACTATACTTATCTCTTGACATCTGTACAAATTCAAATTACTAATATAAGTGAAACAAAAATGTTCTTAATTATAAGTCATTAGAAGAAAACCATCTAAAATTTTAAGTAAGTTATTTTAACGTAAGATAAAATTACTTGATTCACCTGTTTGTTCTGCATTAATAGAAATCTTATATTGCTGTGATGTGCAGAAAATTAAATTGCATATCTCAGTATCATGATACATGAAAAATCTGGACTCACCAAAAAGATAAACTAAAATATGGTCAGATTCCTCAAAAAAATTTCTAAACAAATTTCCTTGTACTTAAAGGCTCCTTTTAGGCGCCAAAAACACACAATGGAGAAAAGAAGGCCTCTTCAATAAATGGTAATGGGATAATTGGAAAGCCACATGCAAAGAATGAAACTAAATTAGTTTGTCCCATGTATAAAGATTAATTCAAAATGAATCAAAGATCTAACTATAAGATCTAAAACAATAAATTACACAGAAGGAAAACACAGGTACTAAATTTATGGACTTGGACATAGGAAACATTTTATGAATTTGACCCCCAAAACAAGGAAAGTAAAGGCAAAAATAAAATGGGACTGCATCCAACTAAAAAGCTTCTGCATGGCAAAAGAAAAATACAAAACAAAAAGGCAGCCAACCACATGTGAGATGTTTGCAAACAACAGCTCCAAAACAAGGGTTAATATCTAAAATATATAAAGAACTCATACAATTCAACACCAAACAAACAATCCAATTAAAAAATGAGCAGAGGACCTGAACAGACACGTCTCCCAAGAAGACATACAAATGGCCAACAGATATAAGAAAAGATGTTTAACTTTACTAGCTATTAGGGAAATTCAAATCAAAACTACAATGAGCCCTAGCTGGTATGGTTCACAGTTGGTTGGGCGCCAGCCTGTGCATCAAAAGTTTGCTGGTTCCATTCCCGGTCAGGGCACATGCCCAGGTTGAGGGCTCAATCTCTGGTGTGGAGCATGCAGGAGGCAGCCATTCTGCCTCTCATATCAATGTTTCTATCTCTCTCCCCCACCCCCTTCCTCTTACTCTAAGAACCAATAAAAATTTTAAAAAGTACAATGAAATACCACCTCACACCTATTAGAATGGCTATTATCAACAAGACAGTAATAACAAGTGTTGGAGAGGTTGTGGGGGAAAAGGAATTCTCATTCGCTGCTGGTAGGAATATAAACTGGTATAGCTACTATGGAAAATAGTATGGCGGTTCCTCAAAAAACTAAGAATAGAGTTATCATGACCCAGGAATCCCTCTTCTGGGCATCAACCTGAAAAACCCCAAAACATTTATTCACAAAGATACATGCACCCTATGTTCATTGCAGTATTACTCTCAGTGGCCAAGATATGGAGAACACCAAAGTGTCCAACAATAGAGGATTGGATAGAGAAGGTGTGGTGCATATATACTATGGACTACTACTCACCATAAGAAAAGACATAATACTGCCATTTGTGACAACATGGATGGACCTTGAGAATATTATGCCAAACGAAATAAGTCAGTCGGACAAAACTAAGAACTACATGATTTCACTCATATGTAGGATATAAACAGAAACTCATAGACACTAGGCAACAGTATGATGGTTACCAGAGGGAAGCGGGTGGGGCGGAGGTAATAAAGAGTAGAGGAGGCCAAATATATGGTAACAGAAGATGATTTTACTTTGGGTGGTGGGCACACAATGCGATATACAGATCCATGTATCATAGAAATGTACACTTAAAACCTATATGGTCTTATTAAACAATGTCACCTCAATAAATTTAATTAAAAAGATAAATAAAAAATAAAGCTATAGTAATAAAAAAAGGCTCTTTTAAAAAACTTTTATGTGATGAAAGAAGGTGAAGGGATTAGCCAAAGAGCATATAGGCATAACCCACAGACACAGACAGCAGTGTGGTGATGGCCAGAGGGAAGGGGAGGCAGGGGCAGGGAGAGGGTGGGCAAAGGGCAGGAAAATGGGGACATCTGTAATAGTGTCAAGAATAAAAATAAAGTTTAAAAAAGGCTTCTTTTAAAATTTTTATGTAAACATTACTTTTGAACATATATTTTTTATTGATTTCAGAGAGGAAGGGAGAGGGAGAGAGAAAAACATCAATGATGAAAGAGAATCATTGAATGGCTGCCTCCTGCATGATCCCCAGTAGGGGATCGAGCCCCCAACCTGGGCATCTACCCTGACCAGGAATCAAACGGTGATCTCCTGGTTCATAGGTCAATGCTGAACCACAGCCACACCCACCAGGCTATAACTAACTTTTAAATAACCTAGATACACTACAACATCCACCAAAGTATGATTAGAACAACCCTCTTAGTACTGTTTGTTAAAATAGTTTTAGATGAATATTAATTAAATACCTGCAAACCTTTTGCATATAAAAAATCCTCTGAGCAGTGATTTATAGGAACTACTCTTAAAGACAAAGGTATACTTAAATCAATTTCATAAAGAGTTTATGACCTAGGCTAGTAGTTCTTAACTTTTCTAGGTTATTGTGAGTACTTTACAAATGACAAAAGGCACATACACACAAATATAAAATGTTGCACACAATTTTAAGGGGGTTAGCCACACACCTCTGATAAAATTTCAGAAAATACTGTTAACATCCCAAAAAACTAAAACTGACTTTCTATTGACAGCAGAAAATTAGAAAAACTGTACATAAGACAAATGAATTTTAGATAACACAAAAAATATTACTATCAGGGATTTTGAAAAACTACATGATTACACAAGGAAGAATCACTTGATCAGGATCAACAAGTGGGGGAGGAGGGAATTATCTACCAACTGATTATAATGGACAACTGGAGAAACAAAAATGGGTAAGGAATAGTATCCGTTGATCTTCACTTTTGGTTTGATGCTAGGTAGGTGTCTTTCCTTTGTTACCTTATTTAATCTTCACAACAAACCTATTAAGGCAGCTTGTATTACTTTCTTTTTACATATGAAAATTACAGTTTAGAGGGGTAACTTAAAGCTAAACTATGAAATAGTGGAACTAAGATTTAAAACCAGGATTGTATGGCCTTCAGCATCATGCTCATTCCATCATACTATAGAGCCAAGAATTTGTAAAGAATCTGTAACTTGTTGACTAACATGTGTATGACATGCAAGGTATGTTAAGCCACTAATTAAGCTATTGTGCTTGAACAATCAAATTTACTCTAAAATTTGTAAAACAAAATGTACTGTAAAACTAAATTTTTTTTAAGCTCTAATATACTGTGATTCTAAGGCCTGAAATACCCATTCTACTTTATTCTGCAGTCTCAATATACTGACAATGCAATTTTAAATATGAAGTTTCAAACAAAATGTTAAAAAAAGATAGAAACAATCACATCATTTCCCTCCAAACATGCAAAAAACGGCATAATTCTTTACATAAAGGTAATTGGAGACATATACTTCTAGGTAGGATGTAGTAGCTAATGTCAAGCCAACATTCCCACTACAAATAGAAATGGATGAATTAAAGAAGAAAAAACCACATTACTTTAAAAATATCAGAAAATTCCATTACCAACAGGACTAGATAAAATAAAATCCAAAGATGGAAAAAAAGCCCTTCCTAGCCCTGACTGGTTTGGCTCAGTGGATAGCCCTGACTGGTTTGGCTCAGTGGATAGAGTGTGGGGCCATGGACTGAAAGGTCCCGGGTTCAATTCTGGTCGAGGGCATGTACCTTGGTTGCAAGCTCGATCCCCAGTAAGGGGTGTGCAGGAGGCAGCTGATCGATGTTTCTCTCTCATCGATGTTTCTAACTCTCTATCCCTCTCCCTTCCGCTCTGTAAAAAATCAAAAATAAATAAATAAATAAATAAATAAAATAAATAAAAAAAAAAATATATATATATATATACAGCCCTTCCTAAATCATTTGATGATTGATTACTGGCCATTTTCTTTCTTTTCTGATTCTAAGGGTGGGAAGAAAAGGTATATCAATATAGTGTGAACAGGTTGTGCAGGCTGGCTCAATGGATTAGAAATTAGTTGTGCCCTAAAATGCAGAGCAATTTTCTCTAGAGACATTACTGAGTTCTGGGGCAGCAAGAAGGGTGGGGGACAAAGCCTGAAAGGCAGAGAAAAATTAGTCACAGTCTACACTGCTTAGGAAACAAAATTCTGCTTAGGAGGGGTCAGGGGTAAGGGGAGAGGATCAGCATCAAACACATGACTGGTCTCCCCGCTCAAGAAACTTGAACCTGCATGGAATGAAAGGCTAAAATGCCAAACTCAAAATATGCTAAGGATACAAGTTTTAGGATAAAGGTGAACTGAATATTATTAAAACTTGCAACCCAGCTCAATCTTTTAGTACACCAAAGTGACCATTTCCCTCACACTATCTCCCTAATACAGAAAAGATGAGACAATTGACTGTCAAGTTAACTATGATTAATATGTTCAATAAAATAGAAGGAACAGAATATTCATTTCAGAATAAAGTGAGTGAAAACAATTTTAGAAGAGAATTCTATATATTAGACTCAAATATAGAATATTAAACATATCTGAAACTAAGAATTCATTGGATTAACAGAATGGACACTGAAGAAGCTAGGCAAATCTTTCTACAAACCACTACACTAATACAGTAGGTCCTTGGGTTACGTCGGAGATCCGTACGGCACGACACCTACATAAGCACCTATGTCACTCACATGGAGTACATACACAGCAGTAATGAAGTGAAACAGCAAAAAAAATTTAAAAGATAACAGTTCCTGACCTTTACTTGTGGTAAATAAATAATAAAAAACATAAAGCACATATGTACATACATCGAAATGATAGAACCTTTTTTTTTCATAAATAAATGGGAGATGGAGACATAACCACAAAACGACGTACGTCGAATACGGAGTAACCGAGGACTGCCTGTACTATCTTCTAAATATTCAGACAGAACTGAATTTCAGCTAGCTCTTGGCAAAACACATTTTCAAATGAGTCTAACACAAATTTAAAGTCCCAGCCCCTGCACATTTAAGACTCAAAGTTTACACTCTTTTGAGTATCCTTTTTCATGATGAGAATTTAGTAACATTTTTTCCAGTTAAAAGCAAATTGTCAGTGTAATTCACACTAATGACTGTAATTTATTTCGTTTCTATAAGTCAGTTTTCTAAATTTCAAGCTTAAAGTATTCTTCAGAATGAAACAGCAACAAATATATTCCTCTGGTTATGAGACATCTTTCAGAGAAGTAAAAACTGATGTTTACAGAGAGTGAACTGATTAATTAGTCACTCAGAAAAGTGCTACTTTCCAAACCAGTTCTTTCTAGCACCAAAGTACAGGTCCCAGCTACCACATGTTGCAGCCTACTTCCTTCCCTATACTGTATACTTCCCTATACCTAAGTGAATGAGTCTAAGGGGAATAGAAATATACACTATTTATGAAAAAGTCCTTACAGAGCACTTTTAGAAAGTCACACAATACTAATCATACGCAAAAGAGAGATTAAAGCACTAAAAATGGAGGAAAAACAAGATTAAGAAGTTGGTGTATAAAGTCTAAAATGTAGGGTTCTTCAGTCAGAAGGGATATGGCTAAGAGCATACATAAACAAAGTCTATAAAGTCACTAATATTGGGATATAATATATATGTGCAAAATCTCGGAAGGCTAAAACTAATAGTTACTTTAGGATAGAAAACAAAATACTATAACACATCATACAGTAAAATTATGACACTTGTTTCCTCAAAAGATGAGTCAGACTGAAAGCACATACAAGTCATAGAGAGTTCACTTACTTGGACATCAATTTTTTAAACTATAATACTATAATTAGGACACAATCAAGAAGCAAAATATAAACAAAAGTATAAAAAAATTAAAAAATAAATGTCAAAATCTATTTAATGAAGCATTTTATTCACTTGTAAGCTCCTCGGGCTCTTACAAAGAACCTACTAAAAGGCTGAGGTTTCCTGTTTTATTGTCTTCCAAGCACCACTATTTGTAATTATCTCATTGCTTTTTATCTCTTTTTATGTCCACAAGAGGAACCTTATAACCTCTAAATAGCATTTGTCATCTAAATGGCATCTAAACAGTACCGAGTCTCACAGTGCAGGTTCAGAAATATGAGTTAATGAATAAGTAACTTTCAGTAAATGGCACACTAGCAGCATAAAGAACTAGCAGCCAGCCCTAGTAGGTTTGGCTCAGTGGATAAAGCATCAGCCTGCGTACTGAATGGTCCAGGTTCGATTCTGGTCAATGGCACATGCCCGGGTTGTGGGCTTGATCCCCAGTAGGAGATTGCAGGAAGCAGCCAATTGATTATTCTCGCTCATCACTGATGTTTCTATCCCTCCCTCTCCCTTCTTCTCTGAAATCAATAAAAATATTTTTTTAAAATAAAAGAATCAGGTGTTGAACAAATAAAATTACAACTTAAAAAAAATGGCAGCTAAAACCAGCAATTTCTTAAGACAAATATGCTTATCTTCCAAGAGTATCAATATTCATTTTAAAGTTTCTATTAAAGCAAATATATGCAAAATACAACTGAAATTTCAAATGGGTGTTTGAAATATAATACAAGACTTCAAATACATTTTGTGGTTATAGGTGGCCAGTTCATATTTCTAGACCCTAAGGACACACATTTATTATCTTCTGATATTAGAGCTTCATGAAAAATATTGTAAGTACTGACAGACTTAAACTATCTCTGTACTTACCTACCAATTCTCCAAAGACTAGATGCTCTTTAAGTAGAGTATTAGTATACATCTTTCTATTCCTATCACCTAGCATAGTACTTATATGTCAAGACCACTTCTATTAAAAACAAAAAACATTCAAACTCTCATTTTCAGCACAGATAAAGCAATAGCTTTACCTCTAGCCTGAAACAACAACAAAAAAGAGACAGAAATATATGAAACTGTTTTCAAGACAATGTACAATGGGAAATGAAAGACAATGGTTCCTGAGAAACGAGAAATAAGTCAGATGGGCCCTATAATTCCTAAGCTTATGAGAGCTCCAGGTGGCAATGAATGGAGAGCTCAGACAAAGCCTGGAGATTCCCTGAATTAAGGAGCCAGCTGAGAGTCTAGGGAGACCAAGACAGCTAGAAGCCACAGAACAGATCACCAGAGAAGAGACTGCTAAAAAGATAATGAACTCCAAAGATCTGAACATAGTCCCTACTGACTATTTCAGTGAGTACTGAGCAGCATATGCAAATAAGGAAACTACCAGAGGTGGAGCAAAGAACTACTAAGGAAGAATTAGAGAAAACAGTGCCCAAAGCTCACAAAGATCTGGCACAGTGCCTCTTTCCATCAGCCAGACTAGAAAACATTGTAATTCTCAAGCCACTGAGTACACTATCCAGGAGGGTCTTGCCTCATTAATAGGTAATAACTAGCCCTAGACTAAACACTGCTCTGGCTCCTCAAAAAGTTCAATACAGGGTGGAGCAAAAGTAGGTTTACAGTTCTGAGTATGAAAAACACAGAGGTTATTCTTGTATTATTAATTATTATTTCCCATACAAACAACCTACTTTTACCCCACCCTATATAGACTTATCTTATAACCCCACACTCCTACGTATATACCCTAAAGAACTGAAAACAAATATCAAATGAATACATATACATCCATGTTCATAGCAGTAGCAGTCAACCTTTGGATGGGAATAGCCCATTAATGGATGAATGAATAAACAAATTGTGGTATATCCATATAGTGGAATATTATTCAGCCATAAAAAATAATGAAGTATTGATACATGCTACAACATGGATGAACCTCAAAAACATTATGCTAAATGAAAGAAGCCAGACACAAAAGGTCATATAATGTATGGCTCCATTTATATAAAATATCCAGCTGGTAGTAGCGGTTGGAAGCGGGCTACAGGAAGGCCAGTCCTCAGAGCAGGCGAATCCGGCGGGAATCAGCGCCATCAGAACTGCCACCATGACTGTGGGCAAGAGCAGCAAGACGCTGCAGCACATCAACTACAGGATGAGATGCATCCTGCAAGACGGTCAGATCTTCATTGGCACCTTCAAGGCTTTTGACAAGCATATGAATTTGATCCTATGTGATTGTGATGAATTCAGGAAGATCAAGCCAAAGAACTTAAAACATGCTGAAAGAGAAGTGAGTCCTCGGGCTGGTGCTTCTTCTAGGGGAGAACCTGGTCTCAATGACAGTAGAGGGACCTCCTCCCAAAGATACTGGCATTGCCTGAGTGCCGCTTGCTAGAGCTGCTGGGGGCCCAGGAATCGGCAGGGCTGCTGGCAGAGGAATCCCAGCTGGTGTTCCCATGCCCCAGGCCCCTGCAGGACTTGCAGGGCCAGTTTGTGGGGTTGGTGGACCATCCCAACAGGTGATGACCCCATAAGCAAGAGGCACTGTTGCAGCTGCTGCCACAGCTAGTATTGCAGGGGCCCCAACCCAGTACCCACCGGGCCGTGGAGGTCCTCCTCCACCTATGGGCCAAGGGGCACCCCCTCCAGGCATGATGGGTCCACCTCCTGGTATAAGGCCTCCCATGGGTCCCCCAAGGGGGATCCCCCCTGGACGAGGAACTCCAATGGGCATGCCCCCTCCAGGAATGAGGCCCCCTCCACCAGGAATGCGAGGTCTTCTTTGATCCTTGGCCACAGAGTTACAGAAGTAGCTCCACAGAGGCGTGGTCCCGGTTCACCAGGGCCACACTACCACAGACAGGTTAGTTGGTTATGCTGTTGTACTTCGAATCTCACCAGATTGTCTGGTTTCCCTTACAGGGCCCCCTCCCCCAGGAATGCACCCACCAAGGCCCTAGACCAGGGGTGGGCAAACTTTTTGACTCGAGGGCCACAATGGGTTCTTAAACTGGACCGGAGGGCCGGAACAAAAGCATGGATGGAGTGTTTGTGTGAACTAATATAAATTCAAAGTAAACATCATTACATAAAAGGGTACGGTCTTTTTTTTTTTTAGTTTTATTCATTTCAAACGGGCCGGATCCGGCCCCGCAGGCCGTAGTTTGCCCACGGCTGCCCTAGACTCATCTTGGCCCTCCTCAGCTCCCTGCCTGTTTCCTGAAAGCCTGTACATAGTCCTTTTATTTCTGTGTGCCCTGTGAAACAAAATTTCTTAATAAACTCTTAATAGGATAAAAATTAATTAATTAAATAAAATATCCAAAGTAGATAAATAAGAGTCAGAACATAGATTGGTGGTAGCCAGGGGCTGGAGGGAGAGGATAATAAAAAGAAACTGATTAATGGGTAAGGGGTTTTAGTTTGAATTGATGGAACTGTTTTAGAACGAGATAACAGTTGCACAACACTGTGAATGTACTAAATACCAATGAATTGTTCACTTTATCATGGTTACTTTTCTGTTATGTGAATTTCACCTCAATAAATTCTTTTTAAAAATAAAAAGGTGGAAAAATGAAAACTAAGAATTAATGAGGGAAAAAGAAAACAAAAGCAAAATGAAAGACTTAAATGTAGCTGTATCAATAATTCCAGTAAATAGTCCAAAATCCCTAATTAAAAGGCAAAAATTGTCAGACTGAATAAAAAAGCAAAACCCAACACTGCCTATAAAAAAATGAACTTTAATTAAAAGGCATAAACATGGGGAAAAATGTAAATGGAAGAAATATGCCATTGCTAACATTAATCAAAAGAATGTTGTTGGAATGACTATATTACTATTAACAAAGAAGATTTCAGAGAAAAAAATGTTTCTGGAGATAAAGAAGGTCAACATCTATTACTGGTAAAATCTCTCCACAAACTACTAGAATAAAATTTCCCCAAGCTGAAAAAAGACATCTAAAAATCCCTATAATTAACATGATACAGAATAATGAAAGTGTGGCTGCATTCCCCCTAAGATCAGGAGCCAGACAAGGATATCTGTTCTTACAACTGCTAATCAATGTTTTCTGGAGAGTCTAGTCCAGTGATGGCGAACCTATGACACGTGTGTCAGAGGTGACACGCAAACTCATTTTTTTGGTTGATTTTTCTTTGTTAAATGGCATTTAAATATATAAAATAAATATCAAAAATTTAAGTCTTTGTTTTACTATGGTTGCAAATATCAAAAAATTTCTATATGTGACACGGCACCAGAGTTAAGTTAGGGTTTTTCAAAATGCTGACACGCCGAGCTCAAAAGGTTCGCCATCACTAGTCAGTGTAGTAAAACACAAAAAAATCTACAGAAAGCATCCAGATTAGAATGAAAGAATAATGTCTTCATTGCAGACGATATGACTGTCTAAGAAGAATTTCAGGAGTCTACAAAAAAGTTAATGAAACTAATAATTTGAATTTAGCAAATTATACCCTAACAAGGAAAAATAAATAATTGAAAAATTTTAAACATATACCACTTAAAATAAACATAATAAATACTTATAGATAAGTCTGAAAAAATATATCCAAGACATGTACACTAAAACTACATAGCGTTGTTCAGAAAAATATTCAAAGACTTAAGAAAACGAGATACTGTTTCATGGGTCAGAAGATTAAGTATTTTTAAGATGCCAATTTCCCCAAATTGATCCATAAATTCAATGCAATCCAAACTAAAATCCCAATAGGATTTTTTGGTAGAAATTCACTAATTCTAAAATTCATATGAAATACAAACAATCTAGAAAAGCAAAACAATTTTGAAAAAAGTAGTACAAAGTTTAAGAACTTGCACCACCCAATTTTAAAACATAATTATAAAGCTACAATACTCAAGACAGTGTGGTATTAGCATCAAGATACATATAAAGATCAATGGAACAGAACAGAGCCAAGAAATAGACACATACATATACTGAAAACTGATTTCCAACAAAGGTCCAAAGGCAATACAGTGAAGAAAGAATAGTCTTTAAAACAAATGTTATTGAAGCAACTGGGTGTCTATATGCAAAATAAAAAGAACTTCAATCCATACACTGCACCATATAAAAAAATTATCTCAAATGAATCATAGATTTAAACGTAAAACTTAAACCTATAAAAGTCCTAGATAAAACACTGAAAAATATCTTTGTACATAGACTTAGGGAGACATACTAGGTATTACACAACAGCATAATCCATAAAAGAATGAATTGGATTTTATTACAATTAAAAACTTCTGCTCTTGAAAAGACTGTCAGAGGATGAAAAGACAGACCACTGGTTGGGAAAAATCTTTGCAAAATATAAACTTGCAACCAGAATACATAAAGAATTCTCAAAACTCGACAATAAAAAAACAACTCAATAAAATAAAATAAAAACACGGGCAAAAGTTAGAAGACACTTCACCAAAGAAGATACACAAGTGCCAAATAAGCATGAAAAGATGCTCAATATCACTAATCATTAGGAAAATGCAAATTAAAGCCATAACGATAATATTAGAATTATTGAAATAAAAATATTAACTAAATATTGACAAGGATGTAGCAGAACAAACTATCATGCACTGCTGGTGGTAGTGTAAAATAATACCATCATTTTTGAAAAGTTAAACAGATATATATCATATAGTCAAGCCACTCCATTCTTAGAAATTTTTACTCAAAAGAGGATATATGTCTACAGCAAGACTCAAAAAGAATATTCATAGCAGCTTTCTTTATATAAACCAAAAGAGGAAATAACACAAATGTCCTTCAAATGTGGTACAGCTATGCAATAGAGTATTATTCAACATGTAAAGGGAATGAACTATTAATCCAACAATATGGATGAACCTTGAAATAATTATGAGTAAAAGAAGACAGAAAAGAATACATACTGTATGATTCCATTTACACGAATTCTAGAAAATGCAAACTAATCTAAAGTGTCAGAAAGCATATCAGCATTTGCCTAAAAGAAACAAGAAGATTACAAAGAGAAACAAGGAAACTTTTAAATGTTTAACAGGTTCACTGACTTGATGTATACATGTATGTATGTGCTAACATGTGACCAAACTTACCAATGATACACTTTAAATATGTGCAGTTTACTGTATACCAATTACACCTCAATAAAGGTACTAAAAATATATATAAAAAAATTAAAGATGTTATTATCAAGATATATTGTATTTGAAGACATAAAACAAAACTTAACACATAAAAAATGTGTTATGGCATACCTCTCCATTTACTTACATCTTCTATTTTTTTTACCATTTTGTAGTTTTTGCATACCATACAGATCATGCACATATTGTGTTAGTTTTATATGCATGAATTCCTTGGTGTTTGGTGCTATTGTTAATGCTATTTTAAAATTTTTTAATTTCCAATTGTTCAAACTCACATTTTTAAATCCCAGTAATGGTTTTTCTGTAGATTTTTATGGGATTTTCTACAGAGATAACCATGTTGTCGGAAAACAGTGACAGTTTTATTTCTTGGTTTTTAATCTGCATACCTTTTGTTTTTTTTACTCTGCTTTTCACTGGGTAGGATTTCCAGTAAATGTTGAATAGGGATGACATGAGTGGATTATTTGCTTTAGTCCTGATTTTCTCTATTGTTTCCTGTTTTCTTATTTTTTTTTATACAATACAGAAACATTTGTAAATCATATAGTTGAGGGGTCTTAGTATTTTAATGACTACATACATATACACTGAGTGGCCAGATTATTATGACCCCCTGACGTTTGTAGGCAAATTAGCTATAATTTCACGCTGAAGTTGCTAGAGGGCCAGACCATTATAAATAGGAAAGCAGGTTGTTTACCACAGTAGAAGTGATTTTTTTCTGAAGATATGGGTAAACAATGTGATTTAACAGCCTTTGAACGTGGGATATATATGAACGTGAGTGGCCAGATTATTATGACCACCCCATCAGTACTTCGTTGGGCCACCTTTTGCCTTTAATACTACGGTGATTCTTCTTGGCATTGACTCCACGAGATGTTGAAAGGTGATGCGAGGAATCTGACACCATGCCTGATGAATAGCACTGTCCAGTTCTATGAGATTTGATGGTTGTGGAACCAGCTGCCTGATGGCTCTTTTAATTTCGTCCCACAAATGCTCAATTGGATTGAGATCCAGTGATTGTGGGGGCCACCTAAGCAAGGTAAAGTCTCCCTCATGTTCTTGAAACCACTCCTGCACAACACGAGCACCATGGCATGGCGCACTGTCTTGTTGGAAGAAGCCATCTCCATTGGAATACGCCATCAACATGATAGGATGAACCTGATCAGCAATGATACTTAGGTATGTTGTGCTATTCAGACGTTGTTCCACATGAATTAAAGGGCCCAAATCATGCCAGGAAAACATGCCCCGAACAATAACACTGCCCCCACCAGCTTGAAGGGTTGTACTCATGCATGTGGGGTGCATGCTTTCATGCTGTTTCCACCAAATTCTCACTCTGCCATCTGCATGATGCAACTGGAAACGTGATTCATCGGACCACATGACTTTTTTCCAATGCTCGACTGTCCAATCCTTGTGTTCCTGTGCGAATTGGAGAGGTTTTATCTTGGTAACTGCAGACAGCAAAGGTGTTTGAACAGGCCTTCGGCTTCCATATCCCATACGATGCAGTGTACGGCTATTTTGCCTACAAACATCAGGTGGTCATAATAATCTGGCCACTCATGTTCAAATATATCCCACGTTCAAAGGCTGTTAAATCATGTTGTTTACCCATATCTTCAGAAAAAAATCACTTCTTCTGTTGTGGTAAACAACCTGCTTCCCTATTTATAATGGTCTGGCCCTCTAGCAACTTCAGCGCGAAATTATAGCTAATCTGCCTACAAACCTCAGGGGGTCATAATAATCTGGCCACTCAGTGTGTGTATGTGTGTGTGTGTCCTATATAATAAAAGAGGAACATGTAAATTGACTGTCCCTCTGATACACTCACCAGACAATCAGGAGTGAGTATGCAAATTAACCCAACAAAGATGGAATTTGCATACACAGGCGTTGGAATTTGCAAAGGGTTAATTTGCATACACAGGCGTTGGGTGGAGAGCTCCCTCGGACGCTCCCCCTAAGCCGCTGGGTGGAGAGCAGAGAGGAGAGCTGGCGGAGAGTGGAGCAGCTTGGGGAACTTGGCTCCCCAAGCCGCCAGACCGAGAGCAGAGAGGGAGAGCTGGCGGCTTGGAGGACTTGGCAGAGTGGGAGGCCATGGGACGAAGACAGAGCAGGAAGGGAAAACCAAGAGCGCGGAGAGCACCAGGAATTCTGGGAATAGTAGTGCTGGTGGCAGCCTCAGGACCGGAAGTGGAAGCCCAGAGCGAGGGGAGCACTGGGAATGCTGGGAATCGTAGTTCTGGAGGCAGACAGCTCTCCTAGACACTAGAGCAAAGTGAGCCTGGAGCAAGTTACTGTTGTGGTGAGGGATGGAGGGAAAGCAAAGGTGAGAGACATAAGTAAAATCAGAGTGTCTAGGAATAATTAAAGTGAAGATATCCTAAAACTTCCAGGAAATCTCCACCAATGAAGCAAAGAAAAAAAAAATGCCTCTATTATTCTGTGAGCAACAAACCAAACTGAGTTGAGGTCTCAGACAATTCGTTCATATGATTGCAAAGACAGAAAGAAACTCCCAGATTGGAGAGGGCTCCCAGAATGGAGAGGGTGCAGGTCGGGCTGAGGGACCCCCACACCTCCCAGTGCACAAATGTCGTGCACCGGGCCTCTAATATATACACACACACATACACACATACACACACACACACACACACACACACACACACACACAAAGCTAATATGTTAAGTGTCTGACTGTCCAACCAGTCGCTATAACACACACTGACATCCAGGGGGCAGACACTCAACACAGGAGCTGCTGTGACTCGCACTGGCCATTTACAGAGAAACGGCACCACGGACCTAGTGCCGACAAAGCAACACTCGGCTTCTCCTAAGTGGGACACAGGTCCCGTCACCACCCTGGAGCAACACCCCACCAAATCACAGCTGACGCTGCCGAGACCCCATGGCACAAAATGCAGCCCACAGCCCATCCCAGCCCAGCCCAGCCCAGAAATGGTGGCTGTGGGCAACGGGTAATGACATCACATAGCAACGCCCAGCTTCCTCTCCCTAGCAACTAGCCTCCTTGGAGTTTCTTCAGCCTAGGAACACAACTTGCTTTATAGCCAGGTGGAAACATTTTACACTTTAACCAAATGTCTGTGAAGCCTTTTTCCGTGCCTCATCTCATTTGATCCTCACAGAAGTCCTGGAGTAGGTAGATAGGAGACTTGGTGAAATCCTATTTTCAGTAGCCAGAAAACGGAGATTTAGAAAGCTTAGAAATTTGACCCGGCTAAAAAGAAGAAATGGTGGACCTTGAAAATGACTTCAGGTTTTCTCACTGCACAGAATATAGTCAAACACTGCTGCAGTTAAATATTTTACCCTTTGTTCTCCCTGTGTGATCTACAATAATAATCTGCCTTGTGTTTATATTTATTGCTGTGTTGCTGATAATTACCTGAAAGAGAAGTTGGGGTGCTTCATTGGGCTGGAAAAAGTTTAGCTAAATCAGAAAGCAGGTCTAATTAAGCAAGTTTATCTATATATATAAATCTCTTGCTGGTGCCAATCGCACACGTGTGTTTCGATCTGTCATTGTCAATCGTGAATTTGGTTGACACTTCTATTATAAAGAAAGGGCGAATAGCAATATTAAAATATTTCTTCTAATTAATTTCCTTTCATTGTGCATGAATCCGTGCACCAGGCCACTAGTATGTTTTATATAATTGGCTCTCTTTAGAATCCTATGTATTTTATACATTTAAAATACATTAAATCTTGTAAAATACCAATAAAACATTATTCTAAGAAATTGTTCATAGGCTTCCGGAGACTACCATAGGTGTCCATGACAAATAAAAGATTAAAAATCCCACCCTAGCCATTTTACTCAGTGTTTAGAGCATTGGCGCTCTAACTGAAGGATCACAGGTTCAATTCTGGTCAAAACATGTACCTTCGTTGTAGGCTCGATCCCTGACCCCAGTCAGGGTGTGTGTGGGAGACAACCAATCGATATGTCTCTCTCACATCAATGGTTCTCTCTCTCTGTCTCTCCCTGTCCCTTTCATTTTCTCTTAAAATATCCTTGGATGAGGATTAACAGGAAAAAAAAAAAAAAGGTTAAAATCCATGCTGTAAATTACCCTGCTCCTATCTTACAAAGCACCCCTTTTTCAGGGTCTCTAATACCCTTCATACATGCATGAAGTGTCACCCTCTCCATGATTATATAGTTGACACCCAGAACAGAGAAATGCATAGCTTTTTTAAGCAATAATCATAATTGTTTATGTTTACTAGATAGTAGAGTCCATATAAAATTAAATGTATCAAATAAACATTCCATCTAACCACCTATATAGAGAGACCTTAAGTCAAATACTACAATGTCAAATGAAATATACTTTCTGAAACTACAATGGGAAAAGCCTGAAAATATCAATCTACCTTATTCCCAAATAAAAAAAGTTTAATGAAAACATCTGAAAAATGATCTTAAGTTGCTAAAAACATGGAGAATATGAAGTTTACTTTTTGTTTTCTCAATCCTATACTGTGCACACATTGCAGTATCTTGTTTACTCATTTAAAATGTGAAAAACAGAGGATATCAAATGATGAGTGGATAAAAAAAATGTGGAACATTTACACAATGTAATACCACTCAGCCGTAAAAAGGAAGGAAATCTTACCTTTTGTGACAGCATGAATGGACCTGGAAAGTATTATGCTAATTGAAATAAGCCAGTCAAAGAAAGACAAATACCATATTATTTCACTTACATGTGGAATCTAATGAACAAAATAAACTAACAAACAAAATAGAAACAGACTCAGATACAGAGAACAGATTGACAGTTGTCAGAGGGGAGGGGGTTGGGGGACTGAATGAAAAAAGTTAAAAGATTAAACCAAAAAACGAACAACAAAAAAATCAACTCATAGACACAGACAACAGTAAGGTGATTACCAGAGGGAAAAGGAGACTTCAGGGGGATGTAGAAGAGGATAAAGGGCGGGGGGGGGGGGGGGGGTGGACCAATGGTAATGGAAGAAAATTTGACTTTGGATGGTGAACACACAATATATAGATGATGTATTATAGAACTGTACACTTGAAACTTATATAATTTTATTAACCAATATCACCCTAATCAATCCAATAAAAACTTTTAAAAAGTAAAAAAACAAACAAACAAAAAAGAGAAATTTCGAATGAATCCTTGGGTTAAATGACAGAAAAGTATAAACCAAGTGATATACAGTAGTCATTTAGACAACAGAAACACCCAAACAGTTGGAAGTGAGAGGATCTAAACTACAAGAGCTACAAATTCAACTACAAATCCAATAACAACCAAAAATTTAAAAAGTTTAAAAATCAAAAAATTCTACAGTCTGAAGATGATCTGGTGAAAATAGAAATTATCTCCTTCCTATCAATAAGAAGTACTAGTTTAAAAATATTTTCAGTAGAAATATACCTTATTTTATAACAAAAATCAAGGGACAAACAGAATTTGCTTTTCTATATTCCTATCATTTGAAGATGAAATGTAGCCACACAATTATAGTCATTCAATTTCAACTTAACAGTATTTCATTTTTATACATATAATTACCATAACTTTAAAAAACTTTAACAAAAATGTAATACATTCAATCGATACCAATTTTTTATGTCGCTACCAACATCTTGAAAATTTTACTATAAGCACTCAAATTACAACACTTTAGATCATATTTTCTGATTACAAAATCATTATGTACTCATCACAGGAAACTTGTAAAATACAAAAGAAAGAAAACAGAATTCCCCATAATCTTACCAATTATAAATAAGCATTGTAATAATTTTATTTCTTTTATGGGAAGTATCTTATATATTAATAATAATGCTACTAATCAATATTAGACCCTTACTTTGAGCTACTTAGCTAAGAGCTTTAAAAATACTATTTTATTTTATCCTTATAACAACCCTGTTTCAGGTGAATATTTCCATTTTACAGATATGTCAACAAGAATTTAAAGAGGTTAGGAAACATGCCTAAGGTCACAAAGATAAGTGGTACAGCTGAATCCAGCATTTTAAATTATTATCCTATGCCACCATCAATATATACATACATAGAATGCTGTATTCTACCTACTCTAAAGTAATTTTAGATGGCTATTTAATATTAACAGCATGTGAGCATACCATAATTTAATTAATCACTCCTCTACTAGATCAGATTATTTTTGTATAGTATTCAGGATAGGATGACTCATTCAATACAAAAAAATAAAAACAGATAAATGCAAGACTTGCTTGTCTACTTCGAAATTTATATTAAAATATATAATTCAACTTACTCTTTTACTGAGACAAATAACTGGCCACATACTGCAACCTAATGTGCAGCAGCAACAAAGGCAGCCACAAAGTAGCCAACGTACATTAACAGGAAGGTTCTTCTTAAGACAACTGTTAACTCTGTTGATGCTGGCTTTAAATTCTTCAGGAGCTACCTAAAAAAAATTAAGAAATAACAACATAGCAATATTAATGTCAATAAACATGCATCATTAGTATAAATCTTTTTCCTAATTTGTTAGGAAAAGACTTCAATTTTGAGGTGTATAAATAGTATCTAAATAATTAACAGACACTCACTTTTCCAGTTAATGAAGAAGGAAATTCTGATTCAAATTTGTTGCTCAGTCCAAATCTATTTTAAAAAGGAGAAAAATGTTATTGCATGTCATTGCTGCACAAAATAGACCATTTAACTTAATCAAGGGTCAAGTAAATAGCAGCTTCATATACAGAATTACCACAGAAAATTGAGACACAAAAACATTCTAATCAGCAATATATGAAATGTAACAAGCAATTTAAGCAGCTGAATCAAAACTTTTGTATCATAAGAGGCTGAGAATAACTTGTTTGGGGTTATCTTTGCGAAACAAATATTATATAATGAAAAACAACACAATGTTTAAATGTTCAAATTTGTCAAAATTATGAAGGTTCTTCCAACTAAGAAACAAAGCTAAAATCTCTATTAATTACTCTTTAGGTCAAGAGTATTTGTTAACACTCAATATTAGCAGTAACATGTCTAAAAATGCAAACTGATTAGTTAACACTTTCTGAGATCTACACTTACAGCCAGAGAATGCAAAAACACCTGAAACAATGTGGTAGCTGGCCTGGCTATTTAAACTTTCAAATTTTAAGACATTTGCTATCTATACTCCCAAAGAAATGAAACCCAAGTAGTGCATTTTAATATCCTTAAGTGTTTAAATGTCTGAAAAGATCATGAGAATTGACTGGGCACATGACTACTTCTTCACATAAGTTATTAGGTAAGAATAAAATAAATACTAAGACACATTGGCAATAGCAGATCACCCTGGAAATAAATATTGAGATTCTTCAATATGATGACTTTTGTTGGACCCTAGAGCCAAAATTCTTTTAGTTTCATTGAGAGATAATTGACACATAATATATTAATTTAAGGTGTACAACACAATGGTTTGATACATGTGCATATTATTAAATGATTGCCAAATGAATTTAGTTAATATCACCTCACATAGTTACAAAAAATTTTTTCCTATGATGAGAACCTTTAAAATTCACTGTCTTAACAATCCTTAAATAGACAATACTGTACATTGGGTAGCTGGCACTGGTAAAAGGGATCCCCTGAGATTCTGTATTAAACAGCTGGCTAGATTAGGAATTTCTTATTCAACCATCTAGTAGAGCTGGACAGGGAAATCAAATGAATAAGGCAGGTTGTGTGAAGGCAATAGGAATGATGGGGCCTAGCTGCCGGGAGGGGAGGGGAAAGGAGAGAAAGGGAAGGGGAGACCAGATCCAGCTGATTACTGTCAATCTAGAAGGCAGACCCACTTTTGACAGACTGTATGATTTTCTTTTTCCAAGAGGAGTTGGAAAACCAGATTCCTATGCACTTTCCCATCTCTAAAACACTGTGCAAGTCAAATAAAAAACTTCTGTGGATCAGGTTGTGGTTTGCATCATGTCTAGACTTCCCTACCTGTGAACAGTGGGTTCTGAGACCATTTCTTTATCATCTTAAGTACTTTCATATACTATTTAATAGCAGCATTGAAATAACATTAATCTATCTTTAAAAATAATGGATACTATTTACAAAAAAGATTATAATACAATTACCTAGGTCCAAGCCCAAGTTCTTTTCACACTAAACATAAACTGGCAACCATTACTGTTTAATGTAATTCTGGCACTAATGCCATTCTCTTTCTAAGATTGGACGATTGAGCTAAACCTATTTTCTGTCTATGTAGGGGCCTCAGAGCAATGTGGTTCTACTGGAAAAAGCCTCCAGATAACCCTCTTCCAATCTTAAAGATCCTCCCAGGAGGAAGAGGTGTGAAGAGCTTGCTGATAGTTCTCAGTGAGGTCTCTACGATAATGTAATTCCTTTTCATCTATTTCCTTTAAGGAAACATTCAACAAATGTTTGCATATTCAACCTTCTTAATATAAACTTCCTTCTCTTACATGATCTCCCTCGGTCTGGAGGTTTTCTCCTTCAATCAATAGTTTCCATTTCAACCAGGTTTATTATTGCAATTAATTAACCATCTCCTTCCAACTGGTCTTTGACATCTTCTAGAAAAGCAATAACCAGATACCTCCAAGTCTCCCAAAGAAAAAGGTCCTCCTTACAGTCCCAGTGATTAAATATTTAAAGCAGAGAATACCTATAATTTGCTAGTTTATATGCTAAGTTGAAGACAGCAGTCCAGTATGAGTTTCAACCCTAATTTCCTTTCTTTCCAGTGCCTGGATACTTCCTCATTGGGTGAGTGGCTGAATGTTGACGCTTTGCCCAGGGAGCACTATGAGCTAACTGCCCTGCTGTTCCTGCAAGCAGAACTTTAAGCCAGGCTAGTAGTTAGCTATTTTTCCAAGTTAAGAACTGGTAATTTCAAGAATATTCTTTTGGCACTCAGTTCCTTTTCTCACACATTTTGTTAAGTTGTATCTTAAGAATAGATAGTAATTCTTCCTCTTCCTTCATCTCACCCCCAAAGTAATGTCCCAGGAAAGATGAAAAGTAACATGATTCACACCAGAAGGGAGTGTTCAGCTTTTCCAGCAACCATTAATTCAGTTTGGTGCTGATAATTTTCCATTCTCCCTTGCTTGTGTTTCTACCAGCTAAACAAGAATACCTGAAAGAAGGGTCAAGAAAATGCTGCTGTTAGGATACAAAATCAACGCCAAGAAATCTATGGCATTTCTATACACCAATAGTGAACTTACAGAAAGAGAGACTAAAAAAGCAATCCCATTTACCATCACACCAAAAAAATTAAGATACCTAGGAATAACCCTAACTAAAGAGGTAAAAGACCTCTACTCAGAAAACTACAGGACGTTGAAAAAAGAGATAGAGGAAGACATAAACAGATGGAAGAACAAACCATGTTCATTGACTGGTAGAAGCAACATCATTAAAATGTCCATACTACCCAAAGCAATCTATAAATTCAACACACTTCCCATTAAAATACCAACAGCATATTTCACAGACCTAGAACGAACTCTCCAAAAATTCATCTGGGATTAAAAAAAAAAAGACCCCAAATAGCTGCAGCGATCCTGAGAAAGAAGAACAAAGTAGGTGGGATCTCAGTAACTGATCAAGCTGTATTACAAAGCCACTGTTCTCAAAACTGCCTGGTACTGGCACAAGAACAGACATATAGATCAATGGAATAGAATAGAGACCCCAGAAATCGACCCGAACCAATATGCTCAATTAATATTTGACAAAGGAGGCAAAAACATACAATGAAGTCAAGACAGTCTCTTCAATAAATGGTGTTGGGAAAATTGGACAGATACATGCAAAAAAAAATGAAACTAGACCACCAACTTACACCATACACAAAAATAAACTCAAAATGGATAAAGGACTTAAATGTAAGATGGGAAACCATAAAAATACTAGAGGAATCCAAAGGCAACAAGATCTCAGACATATGCCAAAGCAATTTCTTCACCGATACAGCTCCTAGGGCATTGGAAACTAAAGAGAAAATAAACAAATGGGACTACATCAAAATGAAAAGCTTCTGCACAGCAAAAGAAACCATCAACAAAACAACAAGAAAGCCCACTGCATGGGAGAACATATTTGCCAATGTTATCACCAATAAGGGTTTAATCTCCAACATTTATAAGGAATTCTTACAACTTAACAAAAGGAAGATAAACAATCCAATCAAAAAATGGGCAAAGGACCTAAATAGACACTTTTCAAAAGAGGACATTTAGAAAGCCAAGAGACACATGAAAACATGCTCAAAGTCACTAATCATCCGAGAAATGCAAATCAAAACAACAATGAGGTATCATCTCATACCTGTCAGAATGGCTACATCAACAAATCAACAAACGACAAGTGCTGGAGAGGATGTGGAGAAAACAGAACACTCGTGCACTGCTGGAGGGAATGCAGACTGGTGCAGCCACTATGGAAGACAGTATGGAGTTTCCTCAAAAAGTTAAAGATGGAACTCCCATTTGACCCAGTGATCCCACTTCTAGGAATATATCCCAAGAAACCAGAAACACCAATCAGAAAGGATATATGCATCTCTATGTTCATAGCAGCACAATTTACCATAGCGAAGATCTGGAAACAGTCTAAGTGCCCATCAGCAGATGAATGGATTAGAAAACTATGGTACATCTACACAATGGAATACTATGCTGCTGTAAAAAGGAAGGAATTCTTACCATTTGCAACAGCATGGATGGAACTGGAGAGCATTATGCTAAGTGAAATAAGCCAGTCAATGAAAGAAAAATACTACATGATCTCACTCATTTATGGATAATAAGGACCATTATAAACTGATGAACAAAAATAGATACAGAGGCAGAGCAGCCTCGAACAGACTGTCAAACTACAGCCGGAAGGCTGGGGAGGGTTGGGGGGTGGGGGGTGGGGGGGTAAGAGATCAACCGAAGGACTTGTATGCATGCATATAAGCATAACCAATGGACATAAGACACTGGGGGGTAGGGGAGGCCGGGGGTTAGGGGGTGGGGGGGAGGAGACATATGTAATACTCTTTGTAATACTTTAAGCCAGGGGTCCTCAAACTTTTTAAACAGGGGGCCAGTTCACTGTCCGTCAGACCGTTGGAGGGCCGGACTATAGTTTAAAAAAACTATGAACAAATTCCTATGCACACTGCACATATCTTATTTTGAAGTAAAAAAACAAAACGGGAACAAATACAATATTTGTATTTGCATGTGGCCTGCGGGCCGTAGTTTGAGGACCCCTGCTTTAAGCAATAAAAATAAATAAATAAAATAAAATAAAAAAGAAAAAAAAAGAAAATGCTGCTGGTTAGTGGACTTAGAGCCTCCCCAACAAATTCCAACAGCAATTTGCTTTCCCTTTTTAAAATTTCTAAACAATATTCAAGTGAAATACTTCATGACTACAGGCAGAATGGGCAAAGATAATCAGGTACCCTTTCCTCATCTCCATTTGAAATATAGTATTCTGCTGCAGGGGTATTTAAATGTTTGGTGTCAGTACCTCTTTGCTTTTTTAAATCCTTGAGGACCTCAATGACCTTTCAAATGTATGCGGTTTACATTTATTGATATTTTGGATTAGACATTAAAATTAAGACATCTGAAACATTTTAAAATTGAATCCAAAATTTTTTATAGCCCATTATATGCTAACAAAAATAACACTTTTATGCAAAATACCTGTTTTTCAACACAAAAATCTTTAGTGAGGAATGTATCTTACATTTGCACGTATCTTTTTAACATCTGACAATGGAACACAGCTGGATTCTCACATCTCTTTCTGCATTCAACCTGTGATATGCTCTTTTGGTTGATGTTGATGAAGAAAATTGGGCCTTGCCAGATATGTCATTTAAAAATATATTTACTATACCAAAACCTGACAGATGGCAGTCTCTTATGGTTTTACAAGGAGGAAGCTAAAAGTCTATCAATGAACTTTTAATACTCTGCTAAATTTAAAATCTATTGGCATATATTTTGAATGAATTTTTTTTTACCCAGACCTGATTTTGTAACTTCATTCATTTGTCAAATGCTGACATACTTTATTTTATAATATAGGAATCATCACATTCATTAATATGATCACTGACCTCATCAGAAAGGTCTTTACGTATTGGGAAGCTGTCCAGCTCACATTGGCAGATACAAATTTTCTAAAATTCTAATTTTCCTCTGAAAAGTTGAAATTTTTATTGACAACAAATGCTATAAGTTGTTTTCCTTGAAATGACAGTCTTGCTTTATTTTTTTTAAAAAGGGGGGACAGCGGATGCTGAATGTTATTTAGCACTAAACAAAAGAAAAAATAAGCTACCACCTATACCTTAAAAAATGACTTGAAACCCTATTAATAGATGGCTTTTTCCCCTCGCTTTGAGTGTTACTAGTGGACATAAACAATGGCTATGAATTGTAATAGGTATCCTTGGTATATAAAAGCAATAAAGGCGGAAGAAGGAAAAATACAGGGAAAAGTGGATTAAGAGAAGAAGGAAAGAGATAAAAAAAAAAAAAAGAAAGTTTGGATTGGCCAACTGCTACCAACAACTGTTTTATTTATTATCCAATACCTATTAATTGCCAGTCTCTTAGTATGAAAGAAAATGACATGCTATAACTACATCTATTATTATTGCCTAAAAGACCTTTTCTTGAATCATGGCTAAAATACTCATGACCTTGGAATTGATAAAATACATAAACTATTTTCAAAGAATGGCAATATGCCAGAGATAAAATGCATTGAACTTAACATATTTTACTCTTACCTATTACAAGTTTACAAGTCTACTTAGTATTCCCAGAAAAGAGAAGTCTTCGAAATCACAACTATTAAACACCTTTTATGTAACATCTCATGATCACAAGGTCCTACAAAAAAAGACTTATCTCACTTTTTAAAAAAATTTTTAAAGAAAGCATGCACAAGTCAAATTTTTTACTTTTATATAACTTGAGGTAATTTTGAAAGTTCATGTAATATACCTGATAAAGCTTTGCAGAGGGACTGTAACTTCACACCTAAATCTAAGTGGCATTTTGAAACAGGCTTGTTTTACCCATATCCTACCTACTGCCATTTCACAGTCACCTGGTTCCTATAATCTGTAGCCATAACTCAAAGTGTAAGCCACTCCAATCTGATCGCCTGCACTCTCATCTTCATCCAATTCAGAATCTCCCCTTCCTGATAGATCCTTCCTCTTCCAAACTCCTTTTAATATTTAATCTGTTTTATATCCTACCTAGTTACCTCCTTGTATCTCTTAAAAGTTCTTTCTTCACTTTAACCAAAAAATCTTGTTGAAATGACACTTTCCTTAGAAATCCTCAGTTATAGCTCATTCCCTGGAGTCCATCTTCCAGACTCTTCTCTCCCATGTTCCCATAATACTTGATTATATTCTCTCTTATACATCTTTATCATATTTTATTATAATTATGTTAACAAGCCTAACTTCCAACTCTGATAAACACTGAGTTATTTATGGGTAGGTACGGTACCATAATTATCTTTAGACCTCAAATATATGGCCCAATGCCAGACATAAATATTCAATATTTGCTGAATAAATCAATCAATTTTCAAACCAGAAAAAAATGTCCAATTTCACTAACTCCTCAATGTAGTCTTCCACACCATTGTTTCTCTTCCTCTAATGCCCATGAATCCTGATTTATACCACATTGTTCCAAGTCCCAACTGTCATTGTCAGACTTCCAGATCACTCCCTCTGTGTTGGGGGCCCACAAGACCAACCTCAGGTTCAATGATTGATTAGACTCACAGGATTCAGCATATAGTTGCACTCACAGCTAGATTTATTGCAGCAAAAGGAGACAAAGCAAAAGCAGCAAAAGGAAAATACACATGGAGTGATAGACACAGACTGGGGGGCGGGGGGGGGAGGGAGGAGGACATGTGCTGGGGGGTGGGGATGCCTGGGGGAGAGGTCAATGGGGGGGAAAAGAGACTTATGTAATACTTTTAACAATAAATGAATAAATAACAACAAAAATACATTACAGATTTTTTTAAAAAAAGACACACTGTGGTGAAGTACAGAGAAAACCAGAAGCAAGCTTGCAAAGAGTCTCTTCTCAGTGAAGACACATAGGATGTGCTTAATTCCTCCACTACAGTAAACCCTCAATTTTGTAGACCTAGGTTTAACGAACTTTCAGATTTAGAGAACAAAATTTCTGGTCTATATGTCATATGTGGAAATTAACATCCTGTTAATTTTAAAATTCTCTTAACAAAATTTGTTTATAATTAACAGGTTATTTTTTTGTTATTGCTTCACTGTTATTTTTAACAAATGTTAGTGAATAGGTCATATGTTGGAAAAAACACTGTAGTAATTTCGCCAACATAAATATTACATAGTCTACATGTAAAATCCAAGAGTCATAAACAATGTTGGGTGAATGATTAGCAGGTGATCACATCACATTTCACACGGTAATTGGTTCTGTCGCGTGCTGTGACTTCTGTAGCAGTTTCAACTCATGTAGGCTGATGTTCCCAAGTGTGCTAAGCCACACCCCAGCCATGTGCATCTTTTTACTCACTGTGACTAGTGAATGTACATTTACTAGTCCTATTCAGTATAAATTGAAATTACAGTAATATACATAGAAAACTTTTCTGTGAAATTAAACGTTTATATATACTTAATTTTAATTACACAAACCTGTTTACATAAGTAAAAACACATTAAAAAACCACGTAAACCAACTAACTTGTCAATTTTTAACATACACATTCAGAAAACCTACTTTATTATATAACTAGTAGCCCGGTGCACAAAAATTTGTGCAACTGGGGGGGTGGGGGGGGGATTCCCTCAGTTATTAAACATTTATCGGCACAACTCTGACCACATTGGTGGTAGAGGTCTTGTCAGAATGTGTTATATTATGCAGATGAAAATCTATTTAAACAGATTTGATGTAGATATTTTCAAAGATGGAAGAATTGTCCCTGTAACTGTCATCATTGCCAAGTTTTCAGTCCCCATATGGATTGCTGGATATAATAGGTCATGCAGGTCATGCGCTGTCCCTGTCCTTTGTAGCCTTTGTTACCTTAAAGACTCTAGTTTTCCATTTATATGTTTAAGTACCAACCTTACCGGCTTAAAAATGTAAGCTTTTAACACTGCTCTCTCTGTTCTGTATCCTTCCGATGAAAAGTGGAGTTGGATTGCAGCACAGGAGAAAAATTCAGAAGGGCAATATTGAAGTAATGACTGCAGTAGGAAAAGAGGGAACCTATTTCCCTGGCCACAGGCGCTGGCGCCCTGGACCACAGGGCTGGCAGCTTCTCCGGGTGGCTGCAGCCTGGGACCTCGGGCGGGTGGCTTGTCCGTCCCCTGGGCTGCAGCCAGCCGCAGGCGCTGGCGCCTGGACCAAAGGTGGGCAGCTTCTTCTTCTGGCGGCTTCTTCTTCTGTGCTTCCAGGGAGGGCAGTCAGTTATGTGTATATGTGTGTGCATGCAAACATAGGCATGTACACATGTGTATGTGGAAATCTGCTGGGCAAGTCAAAACCATAGAAGAGTTGCCCCCGCCGAAACCGGTTTGGCTCAATGGATAGAGCATCGGCCTGCAGACTGAAAGGTCCCAGGTTCGATTCCGGTCAAGGGCATGTACCTGGGTTGCAGGCACATCCCCAATAGGAGATGTGCAGGAGGCAGCTGATCGATGTTTCTCTCTCATCGATGTTTCTAACTCTCTATCTCTCTCCCTTCCTCTCTGTAAAAAGTCAATAAAATATATTTAAAAGAAAAAAAAAAGAGTTGCCCCCTATCTCTTGAATCTTCCGGAGATATCCCCCACTTTTTTATTCTATCACTACTGGAGAGTCAGTATTTCCAGCCAGCCAGTCAGTGACTCTCTCAGTGTCTATTTCTGACTTCTTCTTTCCCTGTCTGTCTTCCAACCCCTAATCATATTTCCACCTGGATGCATCATTTTTACTCCCGATATGCTGTATAGAGAAGGAGTCAGGATGCTGTCTTCCCATGAATAGTACTCAGTAACAAACCAATTGCATTTTAGTTGGGCAATGCCCCTACCCACCCTTCAAATCCCTTCCACCATGCATTTCTGTTTCACTTTTTGCTTGTTGGATTGTTCTGCTGCTCCTTCTCCTCACCCCACCACCCTTGGATTGTAATGTAAAATTCTTTTACCATGTCAAGAAATTATTAAAAATACAGGCACTTTGAAAAAAAAAACAGGTACTTCTCCGAACTCCCGCCGGGGGCGGAGCAGGGGGGGGGGGCACGGAAGAGGCGGCTGCTGGCCGCCACCTCTTCCCTGCCCCACCCATCTTCTTCGATCACCGGCCGGGAGGAGGGCAAAGGCAGCCCTTTGCCCTGCCACCCGGCTCGTGCCTGCCGCCTGGGTTTCCGATCACCGTCAGCAGCAGGTGGCTTCTTCCGTCCTTCCCCTTTTGCCTCCCAGCATTGCTCCTACGTATGCAAATTAACCGCCATCTTTGTTGG
The DNA here is from genome assembly GCF_000147115.1 of Myotis lucifugus. Lineage (NCBI taxonomy): Eukaryota > Metazoa > Chordata > Mammalia > Chiroptera > Vespertilionidae > Myotis > Myotis lucifugus. The sequence goes on along the minus strand of NW_005871175.1, from coordinate 2,563,325 downwards.
CGGTTAACCGCCATCTTTGTTGGCAGTTAATTTGCATATCGCTCTGATTAGCCCGTGGGAAGTGTAGTGAAGGTACGGTCAATTACCATGTTTGTCTATTATTAGATAGGATGGGCTTTTGGCTTTAAAGGACATCCCCATGTTCGAATTAGTCCATTATATTAAGGTTTTACTGTAACTAGCTTTGACAATATGTATACAATGTTGTCTACCCAGAAAGCTCATTACTCAGTGTTTTGGTCACATGGGCACCCTCTCCTTAGCATGTACCAAAATTCCAGACTACCAGAAAGAAACCACGTGTTCAATATACATCACACTGTACAGGTTAGGCATAGTGAGCCATTCTTATAAATGCTGGGAATACTGAGAACTCTCCCAAATTCCAAGTTCCCAGACATAAGCCAAGAGCCAACACTGCAAGCAAGCCTTTCTAAGAATAGCAGTCTCAAGCCTGCTATGTTAAAACTTTCTGCCCACCTTCACACTCTAAGGACATAGACATCCATGTCAGTTTTTGTGTCTACCATGACTCTTATCTTCATTCTAATTAGTTTAATATTCAGCACCAGAACTAAGTGGTCACCTGACTTCACCTATTCTGAGGAAATTCACCTCTATTTAATTCAGCAACCTATTTCATTGTGAAATAGTCTGTATATTGTCATCACTTGGAACTGTATCTAAAATTCTGAACTGTAAAATTCCCCTTACCGCTACCATCAAACATTTCATTTCTCCCACCCTTATCAAATTTGTTTTTTCATCTCTGGCTGTATCCTACTGCTTACCACTCCTCCTTGCTTTTCCACTCTATACCAGCTCCCTTCTGACTCCCTTCCTTACTGTCTGCCAAAACTATACAATCGTTTTGACCATACTCCAACAAACACCCTTTATCTTCTGTATCTCTAGAATGTCTCATCAATCCAATTCAATTGAAATTTCTACTTTCTTTAATTCCCATTGCCTGAAGCTACAAGAGAAAAATCACATATTATAAATATATTATCTAACTTCAGTTAGGTTAACATTATAATAACCTTTATTCATTCCTAATCAACTCCCTTTTCCATACTCCACAGTTGTTGTTCCTCTATTGCTCAACCTTATCCTCACAACTCACATTTTTTTTGCAGATAACCATAGTCCTTAACTCCAATCAGAGAAAAAAGACCATTGAACATAATCTACTTTGCCTTCTCACCCTTTCATTTTTTAGATTTACCTATGTCTTCAGTATCTTTACCATCTTTCTGAATGGAGGCAAGCCAAAGCTAGCCATTTACTCCTAGTTGCAACTACTCTGGTCTCCTCTGCAATCCACTGAATTTCTCCCTTATACATAGCCTACAAACCTGCATAAGTCTACCAAAGCCTGAGAATCTGAACACCAATTTTCTCCCTTAAATATATAATGGCAACCGTCTCTTTTCCTTCCTCATCCAATGTCCTGAAAGAGTCCTCTACATTCATTATCTTTATCTCACCTCCCATTCATTATTCAAACTACTAGTCAGGCTTAAATCAACATTACTGATGAGTTTGCTCTCAACAACTGAAAACAGTTCTTTTCAGCAAGTTCTCCTTCATACACCATGCTTTTTCCTAACAAAGAGCTTGAGTATCAGAGTGGGGAATATCTTACAGACATAGCAAACAGCAGCTCCTCTGTTACGTGTTTCATTCCTGCTAAAGCCTTTTTTTAAGATTCTAGGTCAACCAAAGTAATACTGTCAGATAAAGTTTATAAGACCATCTTATTTTATTAAATGGGTAAGAAAAACCACACTTCATGTTTCTTAATATTAGCTACAAAATGTTACCTTTAATGATTTTAATGTGGCATAAGTTACTTAGTTTTCATAATACTTTGTTCCGTTTAGGGGAGGTGTGTTTTTTAAGTTTGGCAAGAGGTGGGGTTTGTTAGCAATGAAAATGAGATATATGTTTCAGCTTAACTTGACAGCATCATATCCATTATGCACCTTTAAGTTTAACGTTTTTAAATATGGTAAAAAGAATTTACTTTTTTTTAAGTCAAAGCACAATTAGCCCTGGACAGAATTGGAAAGGCCAAGTTTCATCCTTAAAATGATGATTTGATATGCTTGAAAGAGCAATGGAGTAGGAAGCTGAACTCCCTTCAAACCTAATAACCTGACATTAACCCAAAAGGCTGGAAGTAGCATTTAATTTTGAAAAATGTGATTCAAGGTGGCATCTTAATTCAGTTATCTCCAAAGACTAGTAAGTAAATAAAACAAAATAAGGATTTATGTTGGTAAGAAAATCTTAGGATGAAAAATATTATGCCCTGTCAGTGAAACTATAAATTATTAAAACCATTCCAAAAATCAATTTGGCATTAATAATATTTATACCTTTTTCACAGTTAATTTCTCTTTTAGGAATCAAACCTAAAAATAATCTGGAATGTAAATAAAATATATGCATAAACAAATTCCCTATCAATTCCTTGAAATGATAGAGAAATAAACATCATGTGAACGTTAAGTAAATTATAATATCTCAATATAACAATATTAGACAAGTATTAAAAATAAAGTTTGCAAATAAGATGGAAAGTACATATAATATATTGTTAAATAAAAAGAAAATACAAGAGAGTACATAAATCATTCTCTCAACTGTAAACCTCTGGCCGGTGTGGCTCAGTTGGTTGGAGCGTTGTCCCGTACACAGAAAGGTCTCAGGTTTGATTCCCAATAACAGCACACACCCAGGTTTTAGGTTTGATGGATGTTTTTCTTTCTTTCCTTCCTCTCCCCTCCCAGGAGGTCATGGTTCGATTCCCAGTCAGGGCACATGGCCAGGTTGCAGATTGCAGGCTTGATCCCTAGTAGGGAGCATGTAGGAGGCAACTAATTGATAATTCCCTCTCATCATTAATGTTTCTCTCTCTCCCCTCTCCCTTCCTCTCTGAAATCAATTTCTCTCTCTCCTTCTCCCTTCCACTCTGAAATCAATAAAAATATATTAAAAGATAAAATCAGTAAAACATATCCTCGGATGAGGATAAAAAAAACTTACAAAATTATAATCTTCAAGGATACAATTAGATAGTAGGTAGTCTATAAAAAATATTCATACCCTTTGACCCAGTAATTCTCATTCTAAAAATGTATCACAAGGAAATAATTACAGTGGCACAGATATGTTAATGAAGAATCAAGTATTCTGCAGTGTTATTTTGGTAAGGGAGTATTAAAGACATTTTATTTCATTTGTTTTCTTAAAGTAGTATGTTTTTTCAGCAGATGTATAGCAAGTAGTTGCTAAGTAAATACTTTAAATGTATTTTTATAGTATACATCATAATTTTTTTTCTATTTGAATGTTTTAGTTGGTATTAACTAGGTATTTTATTGTAAGTAAATAGGGAGTCTTGGGTTCACCAATCAATAGTTTTCCTGAATGCATTTCAACCTTTTCTGTAGTTCAAGCCCAGTCCTTTTTACTTGCATTTTTATTTCTTCTATGTTCCTTATATGCTTCATATTATTGTGTTAGGATTCACTAATGCATCGTTATTTTGAATTAAAATATATTTTGAATTAATGGTGAATTTTACCTTTTAAATGCAGACCTGCAAGAATCTGTTTCAATGTGTTTTGTTCTGTGATTATTTTTCTTACCTTCTAAATGTTGATGTTATTTTAACAGTGGTTTTTAAAACAATAGAAATGTACTACAGTTGTATTAATCATAATACATCAATATGAAAGAATACTATACAGTTCAAAACAATGTGAAGTATAGAATAACTGTTACTCTGAGTGCCTGACTAGCAGCTAGCTCCCTATGCTCTAGCAAATTAAAACACAAATGGGCATCTGCTTTAAGAACAGCTAATCCGCCCTAGCCGGCTTGGTCAGTGGATAGAGCATCAGCCTGCGACTGAAGGTTCCCAGGTTCGATTCCGGCCAAGGGCACACGCCTGGGTTGTGGGCTCCATCCCCAGTTCGGGGTGTGCAGGAGGCAGCCAATCAATGATTCTCTCTCATCACTGATATTTCTATCTCTCTCCTCCCTTCCTCTCTGAAATCAATAAAGAAATATATTTAAAAACAAAACAAAAACAACTAATCCCTGGGCTGCCAGCATATGGGATGGCAGGGTCCAACAGACCTATCCTATCCAACTTGCACATTAGCTAATTCAATCTGACACTCTTTCTTGAGTTATCCGAAAGTAAGAGGCAATTGTTGGTCACATGAAATTTAATTGAAGCCAAGATACTGTAAAGCCACAAATAAGTAGCAATTGAGATTAAGCTGAAGCCAATAGTAAGCAGAAACTATGAGATAGAGGGAAAAAGTGCTCTGCCAGTTTATGTTGCAACAGCAGAAGCTAGAATTGAGTCAGGTAAGTCACTGTGACAGACTACTAGACCAAGGAGCAAAGGACATGCACTGCTGAGAAAAATGACAGAATAATTTCATCACCAGAGCTGTACTATATCCAAAACAATATTCCAGTCTCCTTGAAGCCTGGATGGCAAAGCTTCCTGTCTTCCTTAGTCTCCGTGAATTTTTACAATAAACTTCCACTGCTTAAGGCCCCTTGGGTGGTTCTATTGTTTGAAATCTAACAGACCCTAATATTTCATACTTTTAAAGAACCCACAATGATATTGGCTTATATTCCCAAAATGTTAAACAGAAAATGTAGAATACAAAATACTTTATAAGCATGGTCTCAATTATTTTAATAAAAATATTTATATACACAGAGAAAAACAGAAAAAGTTAATCCATCAAAATGTTAACAGTGGTTAACCCTAGCCAATATTACGGGTGATACTGCATTTTTAACATTATCATATTTTCTATAATAGCATATATTATTATCTTAAGATAAAGATTTCTAGGGGAAAAATTTAGTAAGGACTATGAATAAATACACCAAAATATTAAATGACCGCTGCCTCTTAGTGACTATAGATGGTTTATTTTCTGCTTCACTGGGAAGTACTACTTACAAATTTTTAAATAATCATTATGTTTTTCATTATAATTAGGAAAAAGATTAAACCTGAAGGAAAGATAGAAAATTAAAGGGGTTTTCTTTTTAGTTTTAAGTCAGATGAAGGAAATATGTGTGCACAGTGGAACCTCCATTCTTGAAGTTAATTCATTCCAGAAGGCTATTCAAAAACCAAATCTTTTTTGTTTTTATTGTTAATTCCCATTGATTTTTTATAGAGAGTGGAAGGGAGGAAGAGAGAGAGAAACATCAATGTGAGAGAGACACATCCATTGGCTGCCTCCACATGGGGGATCGAACCTGCAACCCAGGCACATGCCCTTGACCTGAATCGAACCCACGACCCTTCAGTTACAGGCCAATGCTCTAACCACTGAACATACTAGCCAGGGTCCAGATTATTTTTCCATTAGAAATACTGTAAATTGAATTAATCTGTTCCAGATCCCCAAACAAATCCATTTTAACCTTTCATATAATCGGTACATGTCTAATTTACTATTTAATCTATAAACACTTTAAAAACAAAAAGGACGTGAAATATAAATGACAATTTAATTAAAAAAATGTACAGTAAAAAATGTAATAAGCAGCAACAAAAGCAAAAATCATGAAAACATTGACAGCACAATTTCCTGAGATGTTAACATGAGGTTTAGTAGTAAACTGACTCATACTTGAGCATTCTCTCCTGTTTGTCACCTGAGAGACGTGTGACTGGTCATGCAGGTTATCAGCATAAAAGGGTTGTCAGGTTGAGAAGCGAATTGTTTAGGATGGGAGACATTCTAGAACAGAGGTTTCACTGTAATTGACATGTCTAAGTTTCAAGATAATTCTACTTGTTCTAAAGTGTATTTTAGAGGTGTGTTAATTTTATCTTTTCATTTTTAAATTTATCTTTATTGTTTAAAGTATTATAGATGTCCCCATTTCCCCCCATTAACCCCCTCCCCACTGCTCCTGTCCCTCCCTGCTGCTCCTGTCCCTCCCCAGGCCTTCACCGCACTATTGTCTGTGTCCATGGGTTATGCATAGTTCTTTGGTCAATCTCTTCCCGCCTCCCCCCCTTCCCTCTGAGATTGGTAAGGATTTTTAAAGTTTATTTAAATATATATTAAGTATATTGTAAAGAATTTAGAAATTAAAGAGAAAAAATTCTAATTCCACAAAGTAGAATCTCAGAATCTGAGAGCTAAAAAGGGTCCTTAGTCTGAATATTGCATTTTAGATGAAGAAATTGATGCATAGTAGGCAAGTAACTTGGTTTTCATACCTAAAATGTAGGATCGAGACTAGAGCTTTACTCTTGAACCCAATAAAGCCCAGGGCAATTTCTACTATAAAACACTGCCTCTAATAACTTTCTCTGTAAGCATAGAAAATGTTTATCTCCTTGAACTAGAAACTTCATAGAGAAAATATTTGACAATTGAAGGAAAAAACTTTTTCCATCAAACAGAAATTATAAAATGAAGATTAATACATAACAAATACTAGGTGTACCGGTTAATAATGGCAGATTTTGTAATCAAAGAGAACACAATAATTTCAAGAGAAACCTCAAAAGTGCTTTATTCAAAGTAATGTCCATCGCTAGCTACACATGCCCCTATCTTTCAGGTAATTTGTGGATACTGTCCCGATAGAATGGTTTTGAGGCAAACCATTCAGAGACTCAATTTTCCACTTCTTCGTACGTTTTGAAGTGCTGCTCAGAAAGTGTGTGTGCCATCGATCGGAACAAGTGGTAATCTGAAGGAGCAAGGTCTGGTGAATACAGTGGGTGGGTTAATACTTCCCAGGCAAGATCTTTTAACATGTCTTTAACTAGTTTTGAAGTGATGGTGTATTATAAAGCAAAATTACTTTGCCATGTCTTCTGGCCCATTCTGGTCGTTTCATGGTCAAAGTGTGGTTCAAATTGATTGTTTGTGGTCGGTTTCGATCAGTATTAACGGTTTCACCTGGTTTTAGAAGCTCATAATACACCACACCTTCCTGACCCCACCAAACGCAGAGCACTGTCTTCTTTCCGAAGCAATTTGGCCTTGCAGTCGATGTTGATGGTTGACCTGGATCAACCCATGATTTTGTGCATTTGGGATTCTCAAAATAAATCCACTTTTCATCGCCAGTCACAATTCGATGCAAAAAAAGACTTTCTTTCGTGCCATTGAAGCAACATTTAACTGATGACTTTTCAGTTTTCCATTTGTCTTTCGTTCAGTTGATGTGGCACCATTTTCCTTCCTTTAAAATCTTTCCCATTGCTTATAAACGATCGGAAATTGTTTGCTGAGCAACATTTAATCTTTCTGCAAGTTGTTTTTGAGTTTGACATGCATCTTCATTCAATAATGCTTATAATTGTTTGTCTTCAAACTTTTTCAGTTGACCTGGACGTTCTTTGTCTTTCACATCGAAATTATCACTTTTAAAGCGTTTAAACCAGCGTTCACAAGTATCTTGAGATGGAGCATGTTCACCATAAGCTTCCTGAAGTATACAATAACTTTTTCTTCAAAATAAAGTAATGAATTAAAACTTCCCGCAAATGCTCTTTTTTTGGCATGAAATTCGACATTTTTAAGCGTAAAAATATCTATGATGTTAACACCTTCAGCAAATTTGACATATGAAGTTTTGAAGTTTGCTGTCAATACAGCAAAATAGCATACATATCAAATCGCATATATATTAACATATGTGTAACTCCATCTATTGAAAAAATCCATATTAACCGGTACACCTAGTACATTGTCATATGGATCTAGAAAAAAATATTTTTGAGCTTTTCACATTGGTACCTAAAATCCCTACATACATAGGATTTTGTTATGTGTTGACAAATAATACAGAGCACATAAGTTTGTTGCTTTCAGTCCTTGTATTTTTTTAAAAAGCATTTAAGCAAACAGATTCTGGAGGCAGACTATCTGGAATGTAATCTCGACACTGCCATTCACTAGATGTATCACTTTGAGCAAGTTAGCTACCTTTTCTGAGCCTCAGTTTCCTTATTTATACACGAGGGATAATACTTGGCCTTACTCATTAAATGAGTACATATACATAAAGCACCAACAGTGCATGTCATAAACCCTAGCTATATATATAAAAGGCTAAGTGTCCCTCTGCCCACCCGACCAGTACCTATGATGTGAACTGACCACCAGGGGGCAGACGCTCAATGCAGGAGCTGCTGAGCTGCAGTGACTTGGCAGCGGCGGTTCTCGGGTGACACACCCCGAAACCAGAGAGGAGGGAGCTCAATTCCTCGCGGGACCACGCAATTCCACCTTTGGACATGGGTTATGTTGCTGCTGGGGCACTGTCAGCCCCGAATCTGGTTTACTGCACACTTGCGTTTATGTTCCACACCCTGTATAATAGCAACTTTGCAGAGTGCCCTCTCATACTCCCACTCCGGGACCTCTCTGGGGATGTTGGAGAGCTGGTTTTGGCCTGATCCCTGTAGACCAGGCCAAGGGAACTCACCTGTCGGAGGGACCCCCGCTCACTCTGCAGATGCCAGGGAAGGACCATGGGAGGTTGGCTCCAGGGCATGTCTGGCCCATCTTGCCCAGTCTACCCCGCCGGCCACCTTCTAATTAATTTCCTTTCAATGCGCATGAATCCGTGCACTGGGTCACTAGTATGTTATAATGGCTTTTATAAAATAACGTAAATGTTTGCTGTGTTTTTATTATGGTTATTATACTTCTAATAAAGTGGGCAATATTATCATTTAATATCCACTATGGATAACTGGATAAATTAGAGAATGTCTAGATCTCAGTGACTTCATAAACACCATCTTCAAATAGTTTAGCAAACAGAATAGCCAATGATCAAATTGGCTAATGATAACTGTCAAAGATTTTTCCAACTTTTTGCCAACCTCTTCAAGTTCAGGGGGTAGTGTACAGGAAACAAGGTACACAAAGAGGTGCTGGGTTCAGGAAAGCCAGGCAATAATAAAGCATTTGTAGTAAATATGGGCAAGCAACGTGGGTCAGGAATCCAGGCAGGTGAGACCAAGGTTGAAAAGCACAAAGCAGTTACTGTGGTGAGATAAAAGAGCAGCACAAGGGAGAGACAGAATGCTCAAATTCTAATCCTGGTTCAGATATCAATTAGGTATATTGTTTTAGGAGAGCAAATCTCCTTTGTGGTTTTATTTGCCTCCGGTAAGACAACTGGCCTATCAGGGTCATAGATGGCCCAAAGGTCAAATACTATCCCAAAGTACTCAAGAAAACATTAGCAAGGGTTTACTGGGCTGACATTTCATAGGTGGACAGCTGCGGTAAAGCAGGAAGAAAGTTTTAAAACTTTATTCTTGTCAAATAATTTGAGGGTTTTTCTCTTTGCAAGTCTGTGCCCTTTATTAATTCCAGCACACTCACATTCTGACAGAGGAAGCACTATGAAAAAAGAAAAAGGTAGCACAGAATAAAGAGTAGGTAGATAAGTTTTAATTTTTAAAAAAGAGGAAGACAGGACTCATTAAGAAGATAACTGAAAGATTTAAAGAAGATAAAGGAGCTGGCATTGGATATCTGATGGGAATATCCCAGAAAGGGAGTGCAAAAGCCCAAAGCTGGGGATGTGCCTGGAATAATTCAGGGAATGAAAAAGAGGCTAGTGTGTTTAGAGTCCAGTAAACAAATGAAAGAATAGTAGAAAGGAAATAAAAGAAGTAATGATAGTCCAGATCAGTTAGGGTCTTATAGGCCACTAAAAGGGACTTTAACTCTGAAGAAGGGGAGTCTTGGGGAGGCTTAATACAGAACAGACATGATCTGATCTATATTTTTAAAGGATCACTGTGGTAAATGTATTGCAAAGGTTGAGAAAAGGTGGAAGCAGGGAGAAGAAAAGTATTAAGTGTGAGGCACAAAAGAGACAATGACAACTCATACCAGCAGTAGAGATGGTAAAAAGTGGCTGAATTTTGAATATACTAGTATTTTGAAGATAGAGTCAATGGATTAATTTCTTTATAGACTGAATGCAATGAAAGAGAAAGAGGGGACATCAAAGATGTGTTAAATATTTTTTAATCTAAGCAAGCAGGATGCCAGATCTGCCATCAACTGAGAATGGGAAGGCTGCAGGTGAAGCTGATTGGGGGAGGCGGGGGGGGGGGGGGGGGATGAATTCAGTTGTGGATATTTAGGAAAAAGGAAAGAGATTCAACCTGTACAAAACCATAAACTCACAAAAAAAAAGCGGTCTATGTTTATTACAAGACCTAAGAACATATAAACTAGAAATTTCAGATTCACACTGAACACATTTTTTTTACAGATGGCAACAGCACTTGTTTCCTAATGTTGAACTCTGAGCTCAGTGGAATCAGCTTGTTACCTATTTTGGAAGATGAAGTTATAACTAGAATTAAAATTCTTTAAACATAAAAATCATGCTTTAAATGAATCTGGCTGCCTTAATAAACACCTGAAGATCAATGTAGCTCAAGGAGGAAGGGCTAGAACTGAAAGTGTACTATGTTTATCCAAAAGATACAGAACCCCTAGAATTGGACACATACATATTAGTCTCAGAATAAGTCTAAAAATTTTAACTGTGTGAACGTTTAAATTCTGAACGTTTGGGTTCATCTGGCTCTGTGGAAGTACATGGACTAATGAAATCAAAGATTCAATTTAAATCATGTAGTACATTCACACTATCATAAATCTCATCATTATACAGTTCTATAATATACTAGCATTAGTTTTACTAATATTCAATTAAAATTATATTGTCAAGTATTGATAGATGATTATATATGTTGCTAAACAGTGAAGTTATATAAATGCATACTGATTAAACTTCATGGTATTAATTTCTGATAATATAAGGGTTCAACTAATCCAACTCAACTATTTTACTTTTTTAATTTTATTTTTCAAACAGTTGACATTTAATATTATTTTATATTATTTTCGGGTATACAGCATAGTGGTTAGACAATTATATAATTTACAAAGTGATCCCCCCAATATTTTAAGTACCCAACTGGCACCATACATAGTTATTACAATATTATTGGCTATATTCCCTATGCTGTACTTTACATTCCTGTGACAATTCTGTAACTACCAATTTGTACTTCCTTTTCACCCAGGCCCCCAACCCCACTTCCCTCTGGCAACCATCAGATTGTTGTCTGCATCTATGAGTCTGGTTCTCTTTTGTTTGTCACTTTACTTTGTTCTTTAGATTCCACATATACTAGCAAGTGAAATCATGTGGTGTTTGTCTTTCTCTGTCTGACTTATTTTAATTAGTATAATACCCACTAGATCTATCCATGTTGTCACAAATGGAAAGATTTCATACTTTATGGTCAAGTAATATTCCACTACTGTATATATATGTACAACTTTTTTATCCACTTGTATACTAATAGGCACTTGGGCCAACTCAACTACTTTAAATCATACATACCTGACCCCCTCAAAAAAAGACTTTGTGTACCTAATTTATACATATTTTAGAATATTCTTTAAACTTATATAAATCTTATGATCTATACAATGATGATAAATTATGTTCATTTAAGGATATATGGTTGAACTAGTTTATAGCATAAACTACCAAAAATATCAATTTCAAGTAAAGTTTATAATTGAATAGTTTAGAAAGGGCAGAGAAAAAAGGCTGGATACATAGGAACTTGAAAGGGCGAGGGCTAGGCCCTCCACCTTGCCCCAGGGTAAAGGCTACGCCCTCCATCTTGCCCCAGGGTAAGGGCTACGTCCTCTATCTTACCTTGGCCACGTGCTTGGCAAGAAGGTTCTCCCCGGAAGTCTAAGACTCTGCTAGCCACACCCAGGAACAAGACATCGACTTGCGCCTGGCCAATCAGCAAAGCACAATCCTTTCTCCTCCCCTTACTCCAACCCCCCCTATATAACCGGTCTCTAGGAGGGGTTCTGTCTCTCTCAGCCACTTGGTTTGCCGTTGTGTCGGTGAGTCTGGTGGACGGGGAGCCAAGCTAGCTTGAAATACAGATTCTTATGCTTTTTGCATCGGATTGGCTGGCTCCCTGATGTGGTTTCTTGGGAATCTTGAAATCTGGGCATAACAGAACTCATTCACTAAACTAACCAAGGACTCTACTAGTATTGTATCTACAATGAAAAATCAAAGAGAATAAACAAGGACCTCTTGCAGGAAGCACATATTTATATGCAGGCTTGTCAAATTAAATATACACACATTCACTTCTTATCAATCAAAAACCAATGATAAGTTATTCCAAAGTCCAACCAACTCTACCCTAAATAAACTTCATTTACTAGGTGGTAGGATGGAAAAAGGCTTAAGGGGAAAAACAATTTTTTCCAAAACTTTGTGAAAAAATTTTAGCCCTTATATACAAAGTTCAGTTTTAAGTGTAAAGATGTAAAAAACAATCTTTTCCTCCAATCTAATAAACAGATCACTGTCAAACACAACATATCTTGCAGCTAAAGGCTACTACTTTACAAAGGTCCTCATTCCAAAATCTATGATCTTGTGGGAAAGCCCCTCCCCACTTCCAGCACATGCAGATCTCTTGGCCTACTACCTGCCCTGAGGCAGCAGAACAGGAAATGCAGGTATGTCATCAAGACAGTCTTCAATCAACAGTAAGGGCAGCCACAGTTCTTTGACCTCAACCTCCACAAAGTCAAAACAAAACAAAAATAAAACAAACAAAAAACACAACTAAGGAATGAGATAGCAAAAGTGGCCACTGCTACGTTTTTCCACACCTCATAGGGAAGTTGTGAAATTTGATGGCTTATAGAACTGTAATACCTCCTTTATGTAAAGACCATCACCCAACACATAGTCACTATCATGTCTCATCTAGACTGTTCTAATAGCCCTACTCTCCCTAGTTTCAGTCTAATCCCTCTATAACCTTTTCTGGCCCCTACTAAGCCTACCAAACCTCATTCTCATTTCAAGGTGCTATCCCCTTGGTTCATTATATGCTAGCCACAATACAGAAGTAGCCTTTTAGTTTCTTAGGCAAGCCATGCTTATTTTGTTGTTCTCTAAGAGTCTTTCATCCCTTCTAAATGTTATCCCCTCACAGAGGTTCTCTTAATCACATTATTTTTAATCACAGCACTTTATCGGTCTCCTTCAAAGCAATTTTCTTATACATAGTTTGTCTATTAGCTGTAAGCTCCATAAGAGTAGAAAAACTATGTATGTTTCATTCATAACTATATACCCAGAGCCTCACATTAAACCTACCATAAAATTTAATGATTACTTGTTAAATTATTAACATCAACAAGACAGCTGATAATGAAGGATTAAGCAAAAAATACTCTTAGGAAACAAATACCTTACAACCCAAGTATTAAAATTCAAACATCTAGCCTGGCCAGCGTGGCTCACTGGTTGAGCTTCGACCTATGAACCAGAAAGTCAAGGTTCAATTCCTGGTCAGGGCATATGCCCAGGTTTCGGGTTTGATCCCCAATGTGGGGTGTGTAAGAGGCAACCAATCAATGATTCTTTCATCATTGATGTTTCTATCTCTCTCTCCCTCTCCTTTCCTCTCTAAAATCAATAAAAATATATTTTTAAAAATTCAAACATCTAAATCCAGCACTCAGAATCAACATCTCTTACTTTACTAGTATATATGGTTCTAATAAGATTAGTTGTCTCATTTCCAAAGTAACCCTGATGAACTAGATGGGGGGAAAAAAAAAAGTAAACAGAAAACAAAAGCCCACACGTGAAATTCAGAAGAAAGTGACATTTATAGAAGATCCTCAAACCCCAAAATACCTTAACAGCCTCTAAGAATATCACTGTTACCAGCCTGATAGTATCTGCTTTTGATTAAATGTTTCCTATACTCTATCAGATAATTCTGATTTATCCTCAAAAATCTTGTTTTAAAGCAGGAAAGCATATGTCACCTTTTAGATTGATTCCAAGAAAACAGTAAAGATTAACCAAAAAATATGCATGAAGGATTAACATCAAAATAAGTGATAATCATTTGCTGAATGCCTACTATGGGTCCAGATCATTAAATACATTATTTCTGACTCTCACACCTAATCTCTGAGGTAGATATTATCCCTTTTGCAGATGAGAAGACTGAAGTTCAGAAAAGCTAATAGTTATAATTAGCTTGCAGTTAGGAAGTATCTGAGCATTGAAACCTATCTGCTTGACATCAAATACCACACTATTTCCATAGGACCATCCAATGCTTTCCAAATGTTGATCTGAGTGTCACCAATGCTCTTATTAATAATAAAAATTCCTAGGCTCTTCTCCTAAAGATTTTGATTGAGGATGTCTAGGATAAGAACTTAAAATGTGTATTTTTTAAAATGCCCTAGTGATTCTGATAATTAGGCAAGTTTAAGAAATCTTGCCCTGGGATTAAACTAGACTACACAAACATGAAAACACTGATTGATCTGATTTTATAATGGATTCTAAAACAAGTATTGGCAATTGACAAGATCCAAAGATGTATGGAATTATCTCATTTATTTAGAGAACATTTCAGGACCTATAATATTCCAGACAGCATATTAAGTAGTGGAGAAATAAGGACCAATAAGTACAATCCCTGTCCTCAACTTTACAGCCTTGTGGAGAAATATAAAGTCTTCAAAAATCTTAAAATGAAATATGCCTTAAATATTATGCTAGCTGGGGGGGAAAAGATGGGAGTTATGAAGTTAAAATTGTTTAACTGAAGTGATTCTGTTATTTCAGCAAATCTTGTTCAGGTTTCTCCTTGCTACCATAACATCTAGTAACAGTCTTGAAATACTGCTTTTGATAGACATTTTTTAATTGACCCTACCATTAGAAAGCTCAATCAACATACTAAAGTGTTCTTGTGATGTCTCCTATACAAAGATCCTATTGTACCCCAAAGTAGTTTCCAAATTTTTTCATTTCAAGTCACATTTCTAAATCTTTCAACTTTCCACAGCATACCTAAGATGAAGACAAGCAAAGAGTGATGTCCCACAGCCACTGATAAAAACTGGTGAAGGACATATATGGCAGTATAAATACACATGCAAGTGTTATATATTTAGTGGTATGTATCCACATATGTGGTATGAATGGAGTATGTATGTATATGTATATATAGTGAAGGAGCCATTTGGTATAGCCTACTTATTGATATGTTAAATCTTCTAACAAAGGAATCAATTAATATGCAATTATTAACATACTTCAATAAATGTTGGGCAATTAGAGGTGAAAAAAAACTGGTGAAGGATGAGGAATTATTTGTGGCAATGATAGGAAAATTATACCTCAGAAGTGAGTACATGAAAACATGATAATTTAGTGAAATAAGAAAAGAATAACATTAGAAACAAACTGCAGCAAAATAACTTGGCTCTATAAAGGGCTTAAATTAGAACTCGAACATTAGAAAAGCTCCAAGTTTGATTCTGATATAGGAGGTCATGACTAAGTGAAAAGGAAAAAATAGTGTCAGTTATAATTGTAGATTAGCTAGGAAATACTGGTCCAAAACTAGATTTAAATTCTAATTTTTAGGTTAACACATCCTTTAGCACTACCACCATTGTGAAAAATCAAAGCCTTCAACAAATGATCATTATATTTTGTACAAATTTATTTTGAGGAGTAAAGAACTCCATAATTTTTAAATATCAACCAAACTGGCCAGTTCTACCTAATAAGTTAATCACTTTTTCCCTCATCTTCCTTACATAATAAAATGAGAAATACACCCCCGACACACACACACACACACACAGGAAACCTACTTTAATTAAGTGTGAACTCAAGTCTTTTAAATTACATATATATAAATATTATACAATAACAGGAACTTATCATTTCCCTCTCTTCCTTCAAATATGACTTTTTGTCAAAATATGCTCCTGCCAAGATTTCTCTCTGTTGGAGCTGCCATCTTGTTCCATATTGCTACATGCAAATCTAACAATGAAGAAAATTATTATACTCATCCAGAAGAATGTCAAGAAAGAATGATGATCCTGATGAAATTACAAAGTATAAGTCTAATTTGGAGTCAATATGAAAACACTGTTATTGAAAACCACATTAAAGTAGACTTTGTTTAGGTAAATTATACTTTTTACATTCTTATGTCCCAAAAATCTCATTATGTCCCAAAATTAACCAAGACCTGCCTGTGTAGTAGAGAATGGAAAATAATTTAGTTTTTCACACCATTATAATAACATACCAAATGATAGCATATGAAAATACAGTGATTTCTAAAATAAAGTAAAAGCAATTTTATACTATGATATGTTAAAGTAAGGGAAATATTCAACTATAACGGTCTACTCAAAAGTGCAATCTGTGAAAAATACATATTGACCTATAGCTTTTCCAACTAATCTGGATTACAGATGACTCAGTAAACAATATCATTTATTTTCAAATTGGTAAGGAAAGACCACTCCTTAGTTTTAAAAAAGGAATCAGGGCAGTGGCAGTGAGTGATAAGTTCAGCCACTCTTACTATAACTGTTTTAATAGCTCTTTCCATTTAAAGGCAAGAAAAACTGAACAGGCTCAACAGTTACAGTAACTTTCCTAAGCACTAATCTCAAAAACTTTTATAGGTACAATAGGCATTAACTGGGCTACCCATTGGCATGGTATGCTTGTGAATTATGCATGACAGAGTCATGTAAAAAAAGTTTAAAAATTCTGTATTACTATTACTATACCTATCTATGTCACCACAAAACAGGCTTAGATTTCCTTTTTGTTTGTTAATCCTCATCCAAGGATATTTTTCCATTGATTTTTAAATAGAGTGGAAGCAAGGGAGAGACAGAGAGTGAGAAACATCTATGTGAGAGACACACATCGACTGGCTGCCTCCCACATACACCAGAGGAGGGGGTCGGGGATCGAGCCTGTAACCAAGGTACATGCCCTTGATCAGAATCAAACCCGAGACCCTTAGTCTTCGGGACAATGCTCTATCCACTAAGCAAAACCAGCTAGGGCCAGGCTTAGATTTTCAATCAGAGAGATTCTCAATAATTCTCATCGAAATACTTCACATAATTTAACCTCATGCAAATATTTTAGAAATGGAAATAAGACAAAGTGAATCACTGTTAGGTTTAAAAACAGCAGTTCAGATTTCTTTACACCTATGCTTCTCAAAGTGAAATACTACATATGTGAAAGATAATTAACAAAGGCTAATATTTATTGAGCACAGTACCACACAATGTGACTAATTCTTTGCAAGTATTGTCTCATTTAATCCTTAATAATCTTAAAAGTTCAGGACTATAACTATCTCTATCTTAACTGAAGAGGCACAAATAAGTAATTTACCCAAGAAGTGGCAGACTATAGATTGCAACCCAGAACCTAAAACCAAGGTAACAGGGAAGAGAGGGAAGTGTTTCAGGGAAATCACAGAAATATTAACTCCCAATGTAGAAAAGAATGCTGTTTACTGGTGGCATATAGTTCTGTATACTACTCTGAAATAGTGGCCTGCAATCCTGGCTACACATAAAAATCACCGGTGGGACTTTTTTAAAAAAACTACCCAAGCCTGGGACCCTCACTCTGATACTTGGCCTTCCATTGGCCTGGCCTGGGGCAAAGGCAGGTTGTTGTTTCTAAGCTCCCTAGATGATTCTGACCGGCAGCTAAGACTGAGAACCACTGGTAGTTCTCTCACCCTGTTAAAACTCTCTGGTAGCCAACTACAATCAAATTAACTGATCACCTATTTGGTTCTGAACATTTTGCCTTTTATATTTTCCATTTACCCCAAATAAATGCTTAGCTTTTCTTTTCCTTAAAAAAAAGGAAACATTACAACTATGGCTGTACCTTTTTAAATACCAAAATTTTGCCAGTTTTTCTTTGACATCAGGAATGGGGGGGGGGGGGGGGAATGGGCAGATAGCATGAAAAAGTTTGAAAATCCCTTCTTTAAGCATCCACATACTCCTTAGATTTAAAACAATTTTAAAAAGTCATGCTAAAAATGAAATAACCGGTTATGAGAGGAAAATAAAAGTTCTGTGAAATATGTTAAAGAAAGATTTAATATCCATGATATTTGGTTATAATTCTTAATTCTGCTGGTGATGACAGTTAAAACATTAAGTAACTGTCCAGCTGTGGTGGCTCAGTGGATTGAGCATCGTCCCATAGACCTAGAGGTCCCAGGTTTGATTCCCAGTCAGGGCACATGCCCAGATTGCAGCTAGATCCCCAGTAGCAGGTATGCAGGAGGCAGCCAATCAATAATTCTTTCCCATCATTGATGTTTCTCTCTCTCTCCCCCTCTCCCTTCTTCTCTGAAATCAATAAAAATATAATTTAAAAAAATAAACAGTAACTGCTACTGTGGTGATAAATTTCATTGTCTTTTCATGGCGCTGTGACAGCGATGATGCAGTTTTTACCCTATAAGTCACCTGAATATAAAGTAACAGAGGCTAAAGAAATTAAAGCATTATATAAACATAGCCTAACAGCAATACCACTAGTCATATCATGTACTAACAAATGCAAGGATTTTCCTGAGAATCTTATATGAGAAGTCTTACTGTTTCACTAAAGTTATTCAATTACACATTCCAAACACCCTATAGTGGTTCTCAACCTTCTGGCCCTTTAAATACAGTTCCTCATGTTGTGACCCAACCATAAAATTATTTTCGTTGCTACTTCATAACTGTAATGTTGCTACTGTTATGAGTCGTAATGTAAATATCTGATATGCAGGATGGTCTTAGGCGACCCCTGTGAAAGGGTCGTTTGACCGCCAAAGGGGTCGCGACCCACAGGTTGAGAACCGCTAAGAATGGAACCTGTTAAGAGTCTCAGATTTGCTGGCCCTTTTATTTTACTGAAAAGGTAGAAATGTGGAAATATCTGACAAGCATGGGGCGTTTGACCCTACGATTTGAACAAGAGATCTAAGAGGAAAAAAAGAGTATAAATAGTTCCAAGTCGTACAAAACTCTGGACTTCTCAGAGAAACATTACAAAACTTCCTGCTTCCGGCCAGCTCGTAATTTGGTTCAGTCTTCACATTCCTTTATTAGTCATGACCATTCAGGAAGCTACCATTCCTTACTGTTTGAATAATACCGGACTTTTAAATGTTCCCAATTCAGACTTTCAAGTGAAGAAGCCATCCCAGAGTCCATGCCCAAAAGAGGGACTCATATTTCAAAGAACCCTTAGTAACCTGAGCAGTATATCTATCAGAGATTTTCTTAAAATTATTTGTACACATAGACCGTTCTGCAGATTTCATCTGTACAGTTTCACCATGCACCATTACGGGGACTTGCACGAGTTCTGCAGAAATGGACTCTGCGAGAAACTGAGGCCCGCGGGCAGTGTGTGAAGCACACAGACACAACGACCGCGAACCAGTCATTACCGATTGTCACCGGGGTCCCAGGCGGCCCAGATCTAGCCTCGGAGTCGAAGCCATATGTCACCAGGCTCCAAGGCCCAGACACGCGAGCGAACCTCGGGGTAACTGGGTGAGAAAACAAGGGGGAGGGGCCTCAAAAATGCGTGTCCTTCTCCCCCGGAGCTGAGGGGGTGTCCCGAAGGAAGGACCCCAAAGAAAAACCTTCCCTTCGGGGATCCTGCCTATCGCCCCAGGCCTGGAAGGCCTGCTAAAAGGGTTGCTGGGGAGGAAGGTCCTCACTTCGGAGACCGAAACAAATGAAAATAAAGCAAGTTCTCACTTCCTGGTCGCCTACTTTCCCGGAAGCCCCCAGAACCAGACGGACGTCGGGAAAATGGGGCTCCCGAGGAGTAAAGCCAC
>NW_005871175.1:2439578-2542850 GCF_000147115.1 Myotis lucifugus | reverse complement strand
CGCGGGGGATAGTTTTTTGGGGACACACACAAAAAGGAGAGGACGGGAGAGGGGGGAGGGCGATCGATATATATTATCTACACGACAAAAAAGGAAATTTTTTTTTACCTGGGGGATTATTTTTTATATAACACCCCTTCCGAATAATAAAGACTCCCATCCCTTCTTGGCTCCCCACTGCTTTTTCTTCTCTCTCTACCACGCTCCCCTTGGTTGTCTCCCGAGGCTTGTTATATGGTGCGGGGACCAGCCGGGAGGAGAGGTGAGGGAGGCGGCTCAGGGGCCGGAGGCGGATTTTTGATTCTGCGAACCGGGCTCCGAGCGCCCGGCGGGCACAGAGTTCACCAAAGTCGTCTCCAACCAAAACAACTCGAAATGAAAACCCTGACTGGAAATAGAGAATTTATCGTGCGTCTGATTGGCAGTTTATCTAACAATTGAATCTCGCTTTTCGTCCGTTTGGTGTTTTTTTCCGTCTGTGATGAGGGCCACCGTCTGACTTCCCCAATTTGAGCCCCACAGACACTGCAAACATTTTTGTCCACTAAAATACAGAATTTTTCAAAACAAATTCAAGCATCTTGTCCGATCATCCTTTTAAATATATTCTAATATGTGAGGCCAACGATGCTGATACTTTCTGTTCTTAAAAGAAAACTCACTGTCAAAAAGTGAAGGAACTATAAAAAAAAAAAAAAACACATAAAAAACAAACAAACCTGTTAGACACAGACAACAGACGATTACCAGAAAGGGTGGTGAGGGGAGCAGAACAGGGTAAAGGGGAGAAATGGTGACGGAGGGAGGCGGCTTGGGGTGGTGAACACTACACAATAGACAGGTGATGGATTGTAGAATTATACACCTGGAACCTATAGAATTTTATTAAGCAAGATCACCCCAATAAATTCAATAACTTTTTTTAAAAAAAAGAAAGAAAGCTCACTGTAGTCATGCCATAAAACAAAAATTGACAAATTCTCTGGATTACCTCCACCATAACCTGTTTTCTTCCATTAAGACCTTAGGTAATCCCTTCCTTCCTCCCACAAAAGAAGGAAAGGGAAGGAAGAAAATGTCTAATGAACGCCGCTTACCTGCTTAGACCAGTAGTAAAGGCCTAAGGGTCACCTGGGTACTTGGTTTCAGAGTCAAGAACCTGCCCTGGCAAAAAAAAAAAAAAAGAAAAGAAAGAAAAGTTCAAGGACAGGAGTGGGCTGCTGAAAGAGTCCTGGATATTGAGCATATACTGTGGGGGCAGGAAAAATAGTCATATCGGACCCAATTCTCCAAGTTCAATCCCCTGCTAGCAGTTCACTTCAGACGTGAGAACGTGCCAAGGAGGGCAATGAGGACAGTGAGAAATGACTAATGATCGCCTACTGGAAATAGTTGAAGGAAATGAACACAGCCAAGAAAAGGTGAGGAACAGACACAGTAGATGTGTCAGACTTGCTGTGTCTCTCCCCAGAGGACATTTATTCATTTATGCACTCAACAAATGTTTGCTGAGCTCCAGTGTGTGCACGTGTATGTGTGCACGTGTATGTGTGCATGTGTGTGAATGAGATGTAGTCCCTGCCTTACAGTAGCTTATGTATCACAAAGGGAAGCAATTGAACTTGCATTTAGAAGTCCCAGAAGGGTATACAGAGGGTGCTAATGAAGCACACAGAAAACAGCTTGGTTTGGTAGTTAACAATGAGCTCTGGGGCCGGCCTGCCTGCCTTTATTCTCAGCTCTGCCACTTACTGTGTGACCCTGAGCAAGTCACTTAACCTCTCTGTTCTCCATATGTAAAATGAGGATATAATAGTACCTAGCCCACTGGAGTGTTTAGAAGAGGGCAGGGGATCTCCAAGGCCCCATCCAGCCCATCAACTCTACGAGGATCAGCACAGTTTTTTACATTATGTATACTCTTTACTGTTTAAGTAATGCATGTCACTTAATATTCCCCAAGAACCCTGTGAGGTAACTAAGGAGGATGTAATTTATTCCTTTGTTTCAGAGACACTGTGACTTTATCATGGCCAAATGGCTATTTAATAGTCACACTCAGGACTTCCAACTCCAGTGCACTGGATAAGCCAAAATCTCCTGAATTTTCTTCTTAGTAGGAACCAGGAGGCCAGTGGCTGTGCTTAGTTGAAGGAGCAGCTGCAAATGGTCGGGTGAGAAAAGGGAACAAGAAGAAGGAAGGTCAGACTTTTTCAGATATGGTCATACACCTTTCTGTAGTAATAGTGGCCAAGATAAGGGGCTGGTGCCCCAAAATATCTAAATCATGACATAGCTGACAATTTGCCAGGGGCTGAGGAAGTCACTCACAGCTCCTTAAACCTCCAGCACCTTCCATGGCTCCTGCTCCAGAGGAGGAGCTCAAAAATCTTAACTGAATTGAGATACAGAGTTACTAGTGCTATTTCCAGAGCACCATGAATTAATTCAGCTTCTGAGGACTGCAAAAACCTTATTCTTATCTTAACACAGATTCTATAGGGGAGAAATGTCCTAAGATCTATTCAACAGAGAGATTCTTGTATCTCCTACCGCCTCGGGGTAAGGTGGGGGCTGCCTTATTTCTGTTCTTCCTATTTTGTTCTTTTTCTCTGCTTTAAAAACAACCTGTCAGAGCCAGCAGAAGGGTGTGGGACCCGGGAACCAAGCCCAGCGGGTGAGGAAACATGTTGACATCAGAATTCCAAACTCCACCCCCAATCCTCTGGGCTCCAGTTTCCTGTCACACTCCTTCCCCCAGTCTCTACCCTGGGCTGAACCCCACTCGCAGTATCTTTTCCTTCCGTGTTTAGGTGCTCTCCTGCTCTCTGCTGGGTGGACTCCTCTGCATTTGAGTTCCCCTTTACATTCCTGCTTCACACACTTTCACACTTACCTTCAGACCAAATGGCTTCAGACCAAAAGGGATAATGCCTCAAGAGCCTCATGAGGCACCAAATCTTCGGTTGTTTTTAAGACAAATATTCTTAGGTTTGAAAACTTCCAAGTTCTGTCATTACCCAGCTGAGTCCCCTTGGGCAGATTTAATTTTCTAAGCTTCCTTTTCTTCGGCCTGAATTGAAACCTATGTCATGGGGTTATCAAGGGTCAAATGAGGCAATGCATTGCTATGGACTGAATTGTGTCTCCTCAAAATTCATATGTGGAAGCCCTACCTCCCAATGTGATGGTATTTGGATATAGCGCTTTGGGGAGGTGATTAGGTTCAGATGAGATCATGAGGATGGGGTCCTCAGGATGGGGTTAGTGCCCTTATCAGAAGAGACCAGAGAATTCGCTCTCCCCATCACCCTCCCCTTGTTGTAAGGACACAAAATGAAGATTGCCACCTGCAAGCCAGGAAGCTGGCTCTCTGTTGGGGCTACTGGAAGGTAAAGAAATAAAATTTTGTTGTTTAAGCCACCCAGTCTATGGCATTTTGTTATGGCAGCCTAGCTGACTAAGACAGCATGTAAACCCTCATTTTTTCACTCATTCACTCATTAAATAAGTACTAGTATGTATTGAACCATTTCCAGGTGCCATATTCTGTGCCAGCAACCAGGGTTTAGCAATAAGGCAGTAAAAAAAACACAGTCCCTGCCTTCATCAAGCATAAAATCCAGTAGGAAGAGCTAACAGATAATTATAAACATAATTAACTGTTAGAATTATGATCAGTCCTGTGGAGAAGTACAGGGACCATGACAGCCATTAATCTAACTCACTCTGGGAAATCAGGAATTCTTTTCTGGAGAAATAACATGTAAGTTGATGAACTAAACAAAAGTATGAGTGTGGAGAAATAGAAGAGATGAGAAAGCTCCAGGCCCTGGGAAGAGCATGTTTGTCTTAGTTGATTTGGGCTGCTATGACAGAATACCATAGGCTAGAAGGGTCTATGGTGGGAAGAGAGTAATAAGTAATGGAGAATAGCACTGCTGCTCCAGGGCCCTAGGTTTATGGAAAGGTGTGCAGTACAATTGCATGAAAAAACTTTGGGGAGTAACAGAGATCCTCTTCTGCTTTCATAGTCATCTCAACAACTGTGATGACTAAAGAAGTGGGAAAGAAGGTGACTCAAACTAGACTGGGAGCTTCCCAAGAGCAGAATGTATTTTGTTTGGAAAAAGAAACAAATGGGTATGTAGCAAATATAGCATTCCAGGCACTGTTCTAAGCACTTTGTACATATCAACCCATTTAGCCACACAAACATCCCTATAACATGGGTACCATCTTTGTCTCTATTTCATGCATATGCAAACAGAGGCAAAAGGAAATTAGGTAACTTGACCCAAAGCCACACAACTAGAAACTGGTAGAACCAGGATTTGAGCCTAAACAGTATGTTTCATCACCCATGATATTATCACCATGCTCTGTTGTCTTAAACACCAGCAGGGTCATAGTCAGACTGCCTTCTGTCTCCCGATACCTACAACAGTGCCTGGCATACAGTTAGTGTTTTATAAATATTAAATACATAGCTACAAATGTGAAATAATATTGTTTTCCTTTTTCCTTGATCATTTCATACTGTATTTGTATATTTACTTTAGTGTATGTCTCCAAATATTTTTATAATATATTTGTAAAATCCAAGTGGATTCTCTTAGATTACCCTAGAATAATATATATGGCAGCTCACCTGATTTAAACCAATGCTGTAAATATAACATTCAAGATGGACTGGGATTTCTTCACTTCTATCTTTTAAATTCACAAATATCTGGGGACTACTCCTAAAATCTTGGGCTCATCAAACCAGAATGGAGCCCAGAAGTCACATTGACTTCCAAAACCATGCTTCAGTCTAAATTACAGTATGTGGTGCTTCTTTCTTTATTGAACATCTCCCATAATTATATTAAATATCATTAGCATATTGAGCACATACAAAAATACTTTATGTTCTTCTACAGTTCCTAAAGACTAGATTCTTTAAGGTCAAAGACTGTGTCTTGGCTTTTTATTTTTTTACTAGAGGCCCAGTGCACAAATTCATGCATAGGTGGGGTGGCCGGTGATCAGGGCGATCAGGGCCATGGGAGGTTGGCTGTGGGAGTGCACTGACCACCAGGGGGCAGCTCCTGCATTGAGTGTCTTCCCCCTGTGGCCAGTGCTCATCATAGCAACCGGTTGACCAGTCGTTTGGTCACTTAGGCTTTTATATATATAGATTCTAAGCCCTTAACTATGACCTGGAGTGCAAGAATCATTTAATACAGCTTCATCTGTTAATCCTCCTTCCAATCTCTGGGGAAATACAAGTTTATTCTTTCTTCTATGTAAAAGTCCTTCAAATAAGTGAAGATATCCCCACCTAAAATCTTTTTCCTTTGAGCTAAACATGACCATTTACATAATTCATTTTTCCTCCAAGAAGGTAATTTCAAGTTTCTGACTTTACAAAGGCTATAGCTGACTCCTAACAGCTTTGTTTAGTCAATAGCCTTTTTACTATGAGAGGCTCAGAACCAGACATAGTGATTTGACCAGTGTGGTAGCCAGCCTCCAAGATGATCCCTAATAAGCCTCCTCAACTGGTGTTTACATCCTTCTGCAGTCCCCTCCCACAGTAGAGCTGACCAAGAAGATTTGTGAAAATAACAGTATCTGACTTCTATGGTTCCATGGCTAGGTTGTAAAGGACATGGCAGCATCCACCTTGTTCTCTTAAATCATTCACTGGTGGAATCCAGCTGCCATGTCATAAGGAAGCTCAAACAGCCCTGTAGGGAGGCTCACATGGAGAGGAACTGAGGCCTCCTGCCACACATATGGGTGGGTCATTCTAAAAGCAGATTCTCTAGCCCTGGTCGATCCTTCAGATGACTGCAGCCACTGCAATGTTCTGACAGACACTGTGTCAGACCACCCAGCTAAGCCCTTCACCAATTTCTGACCCACAGGAACTGTCAGAAATAACAAGTGTTTATTGTTGTTTTAAGCCAATATGTTTTAGGGTAATTGGTTATGTGATAGTACATAGGTGATACACATAGGTGATTATTACATCCAGGTCAGAAGAAAAAGAGACTAGCATTTCCTGACTCTGGGTATCATAAGAAACAGTAGAATGATCAAAGTATTAATTTTTAAAGTTGTGTGTGTGGGTGTGGGTGTATCTGTGTGTGGGTGTGGGTGTGTGTATTCTTTGGTATCTTTTTTAGTTTCATTTTATCTGATGCCTCTGTAGCACTACTATAGTGCCACACTTACGTAGACACTCCATACATTTGAAATATTGGGCTTCACCTTTAAGTCTTGAGGGTACAACCAATTTTACTCCTGAATGGGTGTGGTGAAAATCTATTCTTTACTCTTTTGGAACTCTCATTGGAAGCCAGTTGCCTTCTTACTCACCAATGTTAAGATTTTTCCGGTACTTCTTTGTACATGATACAGGGAAGAGTTGGATTTAATAGTTATAATCATGCTGGGTTTCTCACGTGATTGAGCTGATGCAGTATGCGGTTTCCATGGGAATTTAGGAGAGAATGTGTCCTGGTGCTCTCTCTCTCTCTCTCTCTCTCTCACTGCCCACCCCAACACCCAATTGAGACAGGTGGCCTTGCTATGGTGCATATTTTTCTCATATCTAATTTTTTCTTATAATATTTTCTTTCTGAATGTCTGTTTTTTTACATTCATACTTTTGAAGTTTCTTTTCTGATTTCATTGGCTAGTATGTTTCAACCTCTTCTTATAACCTGAGTTACTTTTATATAGAACTAAAATTTTAAAGAACAAATTCTCTCAAGTAAGTTAACTTTAGGGATTCAATATCCAAGGTGTCATGATGCTCCTAGTGATGTTAAGCACTTAAGGAGAGACATGAACAATTTTAGGCTTAGGAGGTCATCTAGTAACTGCCTCCTTGGTACATTTAAAGATGCCAGTGTGTCCTTTGAGGATATAATGCACTGTGAGGAAAACTGGAGGTTTAGAAAATTAAATGCACCTTACTCACCATGAAAATAAGTTAGACCTGGAGGAACAAAATAGTTCTAAGGGAACTACTTCAGAAACCTTGCTATTATCTTTTTGCTATAATTAATTACATCATTTGGAAGACATTTGGATCTGATAAACATGTAAAAGAATTCAATGTCTTTATTCAGAAAAATAATAGGGAAATGAGGCAAAGAAAAAAGACCATCTGTAAGTAGAAATATTTATATCAGTGTTACATAGTACTCAATATTTAACAAAATATTTTCATTTATAATGTCTTCTGGACCCTCACATTTCAGTGAAAGAAACAGGGATATGATTCCCATTCTCTAAACTTCAGAGGAAACTGAAATAAAATGACTGCCTTGTTCAAGCTCAAATGGCTCCTACAAGGCTGAGATACAACAAAGATCTAATACTCTTTTTGTTTCAGTGGGTAAGTTTTCACTACAAGGAAGGGAAGAGAAATAAGAAGGGAAAACACATAAACTAACTTAGTGAGAAAGTGGGGCTGTTTTAAAACAGTAAAATGAGGAATTGCTGAATGGTTATTTACTCTTTCAAACACTTAATCTCAGGATGAAATTAAAGAAACAGGAAACAGTTTTAGCCAATACTTGTTTTCCTCATCTGTGCAGTGGAGCTAATTATAGTATTGGTTGCATAGAGTTGTTGGAGGATTAAATGAGATAATACATGTAAAGAATGATAAGTACTCAGGAAGTGTTGTTATTATTGATGATGATATTGTTATTTCCATCACCATGGATTAGAATACTAGAATAAAGAGTAGTAGATATGCATTTTCATGCTGCATTGTAACCAGTATACTCTAAATTGTCTTCCTTCAATTCTCTTATCTAGAGAATGAAGACAATATTTCTTTGTAACTGCCTTTTTCATTAATCCTCACCTGAGGATATTTTTTCCCATTGATTTTCAGAGAGAGTGGAAGACGTGGGGAGAGTGAGAGGAGAGAGAGAAACATCAATGTGAGAGAGAGAGACACACATCGATTAGTTGCCTCCTGCACACACCCCAACTGGGGCCTGAATGAACCTGCAACCCAGGTACATGCCCCTGACCCTTGACCTGGAATCAAACTGCGACCCTTGGGTGCGTGGGCTGACGCTCCAACCACTGAGCCATGCTGGCCAGGGCTGTAGCTGCCTTTTTCACAAAACAATTCATCATGCTGGATCATGGTCTGAGCATCTACAAAGCCCTGTGAAAACACAAGAAGGTGCTGAGACCATTTCTCTCTTCCAGCTTTTCTCTCTCCTTGCCATCCTGAGCAAAGCCATACTTTAGAGCAGTGAGAAGGGTTTATGGGTAATCATCCATTCAGTCCTACACAGTTACCCAGCAATTTAAGAATTCAGTGGCTGAACAGTCAAGATTCAAAAGAACCATGCACATTACCTACGAGAGGTTCACTGAGGTGGCAATGCATATATCATCTAAGGAATGGGCAGATTATTTTGCTGTGGATTAACATGGTGATTAGCGTGTGAGAGGTCAGTCCACAGGAGATGTTTCCTTCAAAAGTCTTTGCAAAGTTGTTGTGGCTGGTGCTCAGCTTAGAAGTGATTCTACCTTGGACCAGAGATACCACTCTACCCATGGTTTGTTAGGTCCCTGTAACTTCATTCCTCCTGTGACCCCACTGCCAACCATGAGGACCTGTTATTTAAGGGCATGGCATATGAGCAGGTGATCATTCTTGCTAGTATTACAGAGCAGCCAATCATATACAATTAGGCCATGATGATTGACTATATCAGAGCCAATTTGGACACATCTACACCCTGTGACATAAGCATGTGGTTCTATCCTGTCCTGCCTGATTTGAGACACTTTAGGATGATGTAACTTGGCAAATGAATTCAAAATCGAAACCTCTTTAGATGATAAGCTCAGATTATCTACTAGTGATGCCAATCAACCCATGAATATAATGTTTCTCACATGTTGATTCTATAAGAGGTGCCCACAAATACAGGTTTTTTTTTCAGGTTATTGAAATGGGTTTACAAACTTTAGGTAACTTAGGACCCTATCATCATATACAGGTCAACTGTCATTTGTATAAATGCCATTGCCAAAGGGTCAGATATTACTTTCTGTTCTCATTCCTAAAATGATCAAAACAATATTTTGATTGTCATATTGAACAGAGTAGTTCACTCAGATTTAATTAAGTCAGATTAGGCACAGACGATTAGGGAATAGTTCTACAATCCTTTTCAATACCATGTTTCTAGGACATAATTAAGAGAACATATAAACAACCTTATTAATATACTTTGAATTATATTTGTCTGTCTTCCACTTGAGCCTGTCTTTCATTTTTCAATTCAACTCAACCTTAAGAGATCTTCTTGTGATTTAACTATATTATTTTTTCATTTTCCTGCATGACATTAAATTATACAGTCATAGAAGTTTTACTGTATACTTTCTCTTTAGGTTAGTGTTAAAACT
The DNA here is from genome assembly GCF_000147115.1 of Myotis lucifugus. Lineage (NCBI taxonomy): Eukaryota > Metazoa > Chordata > Mammalia > Chiroptera > Vespertilionidae > Myotis > Myotis lucifugus. The sequence continues at coordinate 2,533,406 of NW_005871175.1, read as the reverse complement.
TCCCCTTCTTCATTCAAGCACAATCTTGAAAATGGGGAAGACTGAAAACCTGGAGAATAAGCATTAAAAAGAGACCAGCCCCATGAGATATATTATCACTGAACCTTACTAAAAGGAACTATTAGAACCTAAGCCCCACTGGGAGAAACCTTCTGTTGTGTTCATTACTTTTCCCTGGTGCCTTGAAGAGTGCTTGACATATAGTAAGCACTCAATAAATGTTTGCTGATTAATGAAAGAACTGCTTTCTAATGAAGGATATTTTATCTGAACATTAGCAAGCTTTGTTCTTACAGGGAGGTCGGGGGGATCCATAAAACTCTAAGTAAGCCCCTTCTGAGGAAATGGGCATGCAGAGGAGCGATTTTTCCAGTTCTTCCTGGGGTCTGACTTTGCAGTTACTGAAACAGATCTTACTTTCTTTTACTTCCCTGTCTATCCTTGTCAAAAGCACTCAGCAAAACGCTTAGTACAGTGAATCCCATAGCAGATGCTCAGTGAATGACGCTGTCATCATTATTATTCTTACCATCTAAGAAACTTCAAGTGACTTCGTTGAACAGTCCATTCAACTCAACCATCTCTAGGTGATGCTGATGACTAGTCTATCAGATACGGTTTTGGAAAGATTAAGGGCATGCATAAGTAAGTCCTAAGAATTATACCCCCAGGTATTCTATGTTGAGATAAAACTTACAGTTTTCATATATATACACAGTAAGGGCCTTGGCCAATGTGGCTCAGTTGGCTGGGCATCCCTTGCCCTGAAGGGTTGCCAGTTCAAATCTCATTCAGGGCACATGCCCAGGTTGTGGGCTCAATCCCTGGTAGGGGGTGTGCAGGAGATAACCAAATCATGTTTCACTCTCACATCTATGTTTCTCTCTCCCTCTCTCTCTAAAAATCAATACAAATATTTTTTTTAGAAACGGTAAGAAATTTGGAATGATTTGAGTTCTCACCATTAGGAAGAAAAAAATTCTGTAAAGAAGCTACAGCTTGAGGAACATTTTAAAGACTAAAAAGTGGATGATTGAGAGAAGAATAAAAGCCCCTTAAGTGGGGAAAGGTGTCAGGAGTAAGCTCCAGATATGGGGCTGTGTGTGCTATGGACCCCAAAGAGGCCTGCCTGGTTGAGGCAGAGAGGTTGATCCAGAATGTAATGGGATGAGGGCAGTTAGATAGATAATGAGGTGACTAATGGAAAATAGCCAGGGCCAATAAAAAAGTTATAACCGATAACAAATGGTCATACTATATCTGATTTTTTGCATTATCTTACCATTTTCTATTTACATGGGACCTCAAAGATGACCCATCTTCTTTCTGGAGGTGGCTATGACCATTTTGAGAGAAGAGTAAAAGCACCTTAAGTGGGGAAAGGTGTCAGGAATAAGCCACAGATATGGGGTTGTGTGTGCCATTTTGCAAGTATTTAAGTCCTTCAGGAAAACACAAACACCTTGTGACCTGGAGCAGTTATTAAAATTCTGACTCAGACCAGGAATCTGAGCAATGCTGTGGTACTAAGCTAGGACCAGGACATAAAATCTGGATGCCCTACACAATGGGTCCTTGGCATGTTAAGTTGTCAACAGGCTCTGAGGAAATAAGGTGAATCAATCAGAAAATGCCTAAGGTCTATATGGAAAAGAAAGTCTCTTGGAAAGAAAACAAGGCCTGGTATCTAAATATTACATCAGGATTTCCCACTGCCCTCTATTTCTTAGATGGAATGGGATGAGGAAAGATTACTTAGGCCAACTTTCTAAGGCACCTGGTTGGGTAAAGGAAGCTATTTTTTTAATTCTAATTCCATAATCACACCAAGCCACCTTACAACCTTGATTTGGTTTCCAAATCCACTGTATTCCAATCTCACTGTCAAGTAGTAAGTACTAGTACTTGATTACTCCTAGATAGAGCAACCGAAAGATTATATAATTCCTGTGAAGAGGCAAGTGAGACTGTGAAACAGTCAGCATTCAACAAACATGTTAAATACCATGTGCCAATCACTCTGATAGGTCATATGCCAAAACAACAACCTTCAGGCCTTTCCTGACCATCACCCCAAGCCCTAGTCATTTCATCTTATCTTAATGCTGCAACTATTATATATGCTTTAAATACTATAGGCTGATGCCATTTCTATTTCCAATCCCAATTTCTCTGAAGTTCAGATCCATACTTCATATCACTCCTATACATCAAAAATGTCATGCCCTAACTGGTTTGGCTCAGTGGATAGAGCATCAGCCTGCGGACTGAAGGGTCCCAGGTTCGATTCCGGTCAAGGGCATGTACTTTGGTTGCGGGCATATCCCCAGTGGGGGTTGTGCAGGAGGCAGCTGATCGATGTTTCTCTCTCATCGATGTTTCTAACTCTCTATCCCTCTCCCTTCCTCTCTCTAAAAAAATCAATAAAATATATTTAAAAAAAAAATTTCCCGTTGGTTGTTCTGACCATACTTACAACTCAAAGTGTTTAAAACCAAATACTTGTCCTAGGAGGTTTTGCTCAGTGGATAGAGCATCAGCCTGTGGACTGAAGGATGCCAGGTTCAATTCTGGTCAAGGGCACATGCCCGGGTTGTGGGCCCGATCCCCAGTAGGGGGCGTGCAGGAGGCAGCCAATCAATGATTTCTTGTCATCATTGATGTTTCTATCTCTCTCTCCTTCTGGGGATCGAGCCCACAACCCGGGCATGTGCCCTGACCAGGAATCGAACCATGACCTCCTGGTTCATAGGTCAATGCTCATCCACTGAGCCACGCTGGCCGGGCATGAATTAAGATCTAGATGGAGATGGCATGGAGAGAATCTGTGAATAATCAAACACTGAACTAATATTTCTTTTCTTTTCTTTTCTTTTTAAATATATTTTATTGATTTTTTATAGAGAGGAAGGGAGAGGGATAGAGAGTTAGAAACATCGATGAGAGAGAAACATTGATCAGCTGCCTCCTGCACACCTCCCACTGGGGATGTGCCCGCAACCAAGGTACATGCCCCTGACCGGAATCGAACCTGGGACCTTTCAGTCCGCAGGCCGACGCTCTATCCACTGAGCCAAACCGGTTAGGGCTGAACTAATATTTCAGTCAACAGTTAAATTGTTCTTTTCGTTTCCTTGTCTCAAAATGTTTAAATTTCTCCCATTCACATAAAAAGTAACAAATTATGCTATTCGAGGGATAACAAAGAAGTGACTGTCATTATTTTACTGCAGGAGAGCATCCTTGAGGAAAAAGTATTATCTTTAAAAACTTGTTCAGAATTGGTAATTTTATTTTACATCTATTTTCTGAAAATTACCTTTTTTTTTTTTTTTTACTACTTTTGTAGGTCAATATGATAAATTTCAACAACAGGTATTAGTGACTATTGAGATACCAATGCTCTGGTAAAGGGATGTCAATTGTTACTGGTGTTTGTAGTAAACAATGGCAGTGTGTGTGCCTAGAGAATTAGGGACATTGTCTTGCTCAATCAGTTTGCAGTCAATGAGCCCATCAGCTAAATCTGATGGACTGACAGAGAACTCAAACTTGAGGAAGGGAGTGTAATACACTGACTAAGACAGTATGTTGGTTTTCCCAGAGCAGTCAGATGAGAGAGGGCATCCAGCCAAGTCCAGAGATTCAGGCCAGACTCCAAATGAGCTCAATCTAACAAGACAATATCTCTTGTTTTCAACCCTGGGCAAATTATAAAAACAAGAGGATGTGGCCATTGTGGTATATTTCCCCAAGCACCATTCATTTAGCTGGGGCTTGAGCAGCTGCATAATACCAAGGGCAAACAGTGGAGCGAGGACCCCAGCCCTCATCCCACAACCAGGACTTAGAAAGATCCACAGTAAATCCAGTGACCTATTAGTTTTCCTCATTCAGCCAAGAGATAAGAAATAGAGGACTTCTCTCCCATCCAAAATGACATTACGATCTAAATCCTAGTTCCAGATCTGATTTGGACAAGTGTTTTAACCTCTGAATACCTCATTGTGGAAATAACAGTTTTTTAAAAAGCCCTATGTCTCTTATTTAATTGTGCAGAACCAATGACACAACATATTTAAGAGTGTTTGTCAATTTCAAAGTGCTATGTAGAAGTAAGATAGGATTGTGGTTAGGCATCTACCAAGAACATTGGGTTTCTTTTGATCCCTCATCAAATACTGATTGATACCTACTGTGCCAAAAATTGTTCTCAGTGACCCCAATGGACATCAATATCCTCCAGGAGCTTTCATTCTCACAGGGAGATTCACAAAATAAACACATAAACAGTGCATTGTGTAAAATATAAGGAAGTGATAAGTGCTATGGGAGAACAAAATAGAGCATGGTGAGGGGGTTTGGAGTACAGGGCACAGTAGGGGCTTTGGTATTTTTAAAAATAGTGAGAACAAGTAACATTTGAGGGAAGACCAGAGGTGAGGAAGTAGGAAAGAGTTCTTGACAAAGGGAAGGCCAGTGCAAGAGAAGACCAGACAAACAAAGAAAGCAGAGCAAGACAGTAAGCCAGTAAGAAGAAAAGAGGCCAGAGAAAGAGGCGCAGCCAAATCAGGGAGGGCCTTTTTGGCCATTGTAAGGCCCTTGGTTCTTGCTCTGACCTGATCTAACTTCTATTTTTTTTTTTTATTGCGTTAGCATTGGTTTATAACATTATACAGGTTTCAGCTATAAAACATTATTATTGGTATCTGTATACCATCAAAAGTCTAGTTTCCATACATTTCCATTCATCACCATACATTTGACTCCTTTTACCCATTTGTCCTTCTCCCACCCCTCTTCCCCTCTGGTAACCACCAATCTGTTGTCCATATCTATGAGTGTGTTTGTCTTTCTCTGTTTTATATTCCACATATGAATGAAATCATGATTTTGTTCATTTCCATATGACTTATTTCACTTAGCATAATACCCTCAAGGTCCATCTATGTTGTCACAAATGTAATATTTCATCTTTTTTATAGCAGAGTAGTATTCCATTGTATATGACTTCTATTTTTAGAGGACCTTTCTGGCTCCTGGATTGAGAACAGACTTTAGAGGCAAGTATAGGAGGAAGGAGCCCTATCAGGAGGCTAGAGTGTGATATAAACCAGTATGATAGTGGGGGGAGTGTGGAGAGTGGTCATTTTCTGATTATGTTTAAAGGTAGATCCATCAGTACTAACCAAGAGATTAAATGTACAGAGAGAAAGCAAAGAGTCAAGGAAGACTCCAAGGGTTTGGGTCTGAGCCACCAGAAGACAGAGTTGCCAACAACAGAGATGTGCCCATATAGAACGGAGATGGAACTCCTCCTCCTTTTTTCCTCCTAGTTGCCAGGGCATCTTCCAGCAAATATAAAACTGTGTATACAGGAACAAAATTGAGATGTTTCTACTTGGTGAAGGTTAAAGGAACTGACCACTTACCCTATATCATCTCTCTGGACCTAAATTTCTCTGGTTGGAACATGAGATGGGTCAGTTGAAAGCATCTGACACACAGAGCCTTATGCTAGAGAGGAATCCTATATAATAAAAGCCTAATATGCAAATCGACCAAATGGCAGAACAACCGGTGGAACAACCAGTCACTATGATGCACACTGACCACCAGGGGGAAGACACTCAATGCGGGAGCTGCCCCCAGCCTGCAGGCCCCAGGCCAGCCAAGGTGGGTGCCAGCGGGCCCCCCACAGGTCGTCCCACAGAGGGAGGCGACCAGCTGCAGCGGCGGGGGGTGGAGCTGGCAAGCGGGCAGTGCCAGGCCAGCCAAGGCGGGTTCCAGCAGGGGCCCCAATAGCCCCACCGGTTGCCCCACAGATTGGCCCTGATCGCCAGCCAGGCCTAGGGACCCTACCCGTGCACAAATTTCATGCACCGGGCCTCTAGTGTACTATAATTATACACAAATTAATTTAATTTAATTCCATGGATAATCTCTTAAATTCTGTAGCCCCCACACACAGTATATCCCCTTCTTCAAAGCACTTCACAAGGCCTGGAGAACATCATTGTATATATTGAGTGCTAACCATGTGCGAGGCATTGTGCCCAGGGTTTCCATGACTTAATCCATTTAATGCTCACAGCCACTCTATGAGAAGGGTTGTTATTATTTCCATTGTCAAAGGAGCAGGGATTTACACTCGGAATCTCCTTTATTTTTAATCCTCACTCAAGGATATGTTTTTATTGATCTTAGAGAGAGAGGAAGAGAGAGGAGAGAGAGAGAGAGAGAGAGAGAAACATCAATGTAAGAAAGAAACATTGATTGGTTGCCTCCCATATGTGCCCTGACCGGGATTGAACCTGCAACCTAGGTATGTGCCCTGACCAGGAATCGAATCCAGGACCTTTCAGTGTATGAGACCATGCTACAACCTACTGAGCCACACCAGCCAGGGTAGAACCTCAGCCCTGAGCCCAAGCTGGACAGTGCAGTAAAAATGGTTGAGGTTGGGATGGCAATGGGATGCATATGCTCTTATTTCAATTACCTCCTTGAAGCCCTCCCTGCCCCTCTGAGATAGGGCAGAGGCCAAAACTTCTGTTTGTAGCACCAGCATTTTGCAAAGCAGTTACACATGAGCAGAAAGCCCTGCGGAAGCTCCACAGAAGGAAAACCTAAGTTACCTTGTTCTCCAGGCTCCCCAGCTGCTGAAGCAGAGCCTGGCATACTGTGGGCACTCCATAAATGCTCATTTTGTAACCAGACAGAAAAATGACCCAGGGGGTGAGTAAAGAAAATTGAGGGCAGGTTTAAAAAAAGAGGGGGACCCCGGCATTGCTCCCAGAGCCCTTCCCACTTAGTGGATCTCAGTTTCCAGTGAGGGCCCTTCCTTTCTCCCACACCCACCACTTTCCAAGGCCCCAAGCTGCTTGAGGAGCCCCAGGCGCCCACCCCATACTCCCTCCACATGCAAACTTCACACACGCTCTCACACATCCACACTCATACTCACAGGCTCTGCACACACAGCCTGGCTCACACAGGCTGGCATACACACACGTTCTTACACATACCCACACAGTCTGACAAGTACTCACAGGAGCATACTCACACTCACACACCCACTCACACAGCCTCCCCAGCACATACTTCCACATACACCCAGTCTCTCTTATTCCCATATTCATATATTCACACACTTATGCTGCATCTCCCCACTCAAGCGCTCAAACACCTACACTCTTCTTCACTTCTACTTACACTTACACGTACCCGCTACTACTCATACGCATGCTTCAGCTCTTCACAAGCTTGCAGACATAAGCATTCACCTCACACACTCAAGTACACACTCATTCTCATGCTCACCCACCCTCACCCCTACCCACCCTCTCACACACTCTTCATGCGCACTTGCACACACACACACACACACACACACACACGCACACTCAGGTCTCCCCCCTTGCACTCACGCTCCCGCATGTGCACCTGTCCTGGCTAGGAAGCTGTGCAGAGCGTGGATGCAGATGTGTTTGGAGTTTGGGGGCCTTTGCTGATGGAGATGTTTTCAGGCTGTGGGTTCAATGCAATCACTTAGAATCACTTCGTTTTCCAGTAAGAAATAAGTTAACTGGGGGCGGGGGGAGGAAAGCCTGGGTTGCAGTTCTCACCCTGTGGGAACTACAGACCCAGGAGGAGCAGCTGCATGGGGAGCACCTCACTGAGTCTCAGAGCCAAGTTACCCTCATCTAGGGAGTGGCCTCTCCAACCTTCTACCTCCTTCTGCTTCACCCAAATGTGGGGGTGGGGAGGGATAGTGAGGACGGACTTCCTGATCCCGGTTCCTGTGCTCAGTCCTTGTGGCCTAGGGTGAAAGGGGGAGCAGGATCCCAACAACATTATGGTGATTACCAGAAGGAAGGGGGTTGGGAATAGTAAAGTGTTTAGGGGGTCAAATATATGGTGACAGAAGATTTGACTTTGAGTGGTAAACACAATGCAGTATACAAATGATGTATCATAGAAATGTACACTTAAAACCTATATAACTTTGGATGTGAGAGAGATCTGGCTGTCACCCCATTGATCTTCAGCTTTGATTCGGCTGATCTGGCTGGCTGGGCGGGTATCCCCTCCCCCCTTTACCCACTCTATGTGTACATCCCTCCTGAAGCTGAGTGCTGGGTGGAGGAGGACGATCTTGCCCAATAGAAGAGAGAATTGTTCTTCTATCAAGGGTATTTGAGTAGCTGTGCTCCCCTGCTAGAACCTCCAAACAAGCTTTCAAGGAGAAGGTAGGGTAGTCAAGCTTCCAAAACTCCAGACACATCCAAACCAAGTCCCTGCATGTGTCAGCCTGCCGAGAGAGAGAGAGAGAGAGAGAGAGAGAGAGAGAGAGAGAGAGAGAGAAAAGAAACCTATATAATTTTATTAACTAACTAGAGTCCTGGTGCACGACATTCATGCACTGGGGGGTGTGGGGGTCCCTCAGCCCGACCTGCACCCTCTCCAATCTGGGAGTTTCTGTCTGTCTTTGCAATCATATGAGCGAATTGTCTGAAACCCCAACTCAGTTTGGTTTGTTGCTCACAGAATAATAGAGGGATTTTTTATTTTTTATTTATTTATTTTTTTTGCTTCATTGGTGGAGATTTCCTGGAAGTTTTAGGATATCTTCCCTTTAATTTTTCCTAGACACTCTGATTTTACTTATGTCTCTCATCTTTGCTTTCCCTCCATCCCCCACCACAACAGTAACTTGCTCCAGGCTCACTTTGCTCTAGTGCAGCCATGGGCAAACTACGGCCCGAGGGCTGGATCCGGCCCATTTGAAATGAATAAAACTAAAAAAAAAAAAAAAAGACCGTACCCTTTTATGTAATGATGTTTACTTTGAATTTATATTAGTTCACACAAACACTCCATCCATGCTTTTGTTCCGGCCCTCTGGTCCAGTTTAAGAACCCATTGTGGCCCTCGAGTCAAAAAGTTTGCCCACCCCTGCTCTAGTGTCTAGGACAGTGGTTCTCAACCTTGGCTGCACATTAGAATCACCTGGGAATCTTTTTAAAATCCTGATTTCTGGGCCTCATCCTCTGGAAATTCTGTTTCTTTGTTATGGTGTGGGGCCACAACATTAGTAAACCCCCGGGCTAGGCACCTTCCGGGTGCTGGAGCCAAGCTGCGGAGGAGCCTTGGAGGGTGAAACGCTGCCAGAAAAGGCAGGCAGGGGTGAAGATATACTTGCACAGGGGCTCCAACTTCCTGGTTATTCTGTAGGAACCCCAGGGCTCTGATACGGCTTTCCCAAGCCTCCGAGCCCAGGGAGCTATAGGTCCCTGGAAATTCTGTTTCTTTGTTATGGGGTGGGGCCACAACATTAGTAACAAAGAAACAGAATTTCTGGAGGATGAGGCCCAGAAATCAGGATTTTAAAAAGATTCCCAGGTGACTCTAATGTGCAGCCAAGGTTGAGAACCACTGGTCTAGGGCAGTGGTCAGCAAACTGCGGTTCTCGAGCCACATGCGGCTTTTTTGGCCCCTTGAGTGTGGCTCTTCCACAAAATACCGACTTCTGCGCATGGGCCACGAAGTTTCAATTGCACTGTACATGCGCGCCTGCACGTGGTATTTTGTGGAAGAGCCACACTCAAGGGACCAAAGAGCTGCATGTGGCTCGCGAGCCACAGTTTGCCGACCACTGGTCTAGGAGATCCGTCTGCCACCAGAACTATGATTCCCAGCATTCCTGGTGCTCCCCATGCTCTGGGCTTCCGCTTCCAGTCCTGGGACTGCCACCAAAACTACTATTCCCAGAATTCCTGGTGCTCCCCGTGATCTTGGTTTTCCCTTCCTGCTCTGTCTCTGTCCCATGGCCTCCCACTCTGCCAAGTCCTCCAAGCCACCAGCTCTCCCTCTCTGCTCTCCACCTGGCTCCTGTGTCAGGTTAATTTGCATACTCACTCCTGATTGGCTGGTGAGCGTAGCAGAGGGATGGTCAATTTACATGTTTCTCTTTTGTTATATAGGATGTCATCCCCAATAAACATAATAAAAAGGAAACATAACTACTAGCAAAAAAAGAGGGGCAGGATCTTAGCATAGAAAGTCCTCAGTTTGAATCCTCCATCTGCTATTTCCAATCTATGTGGCCTTGGACAAGTTGCTTAGCCTCTCCGACACTGTTTCCCTATCTGTCAAATGGAATCGGGCATTCAGCAAATATTTACTTCACTCCTAATACATGCCAGCACGAGGCTGGATGTTTGATATACACTGATGAATGACAAAAGAGACCCAGTTTCTGCCCAGGTGCAGCTTGCACTCAACTGAACAAAGTACCCACCAGCTATTAATCCAGCAGACATATGTATTGATTATGGTGAAGGCTTTTGAAGTAAAAGAATAAGATGTTGCTTTCATCTGCTCCAAATGTCTTTCAGCAGCACTTACTATGTTCTGCACACAAATAAAGAAAAATCACTAAATAAATAAAAATCACATTCCCTCAACCCAATTTCATTCTGTGCCCTTTCTGTCAAATGGGCTACATCGAGCTCTCCTTTGTAATCTTTAAAAATAGGAAAACCACCGAAACCGGTTTGGCTCAGTGGATAGAGCGTCGGCCTGTGGACTGAAGAGTCCCAGGTTCGATTCCGGTCAGGGGCGTGTACCTGGGTTGCGGGCACATCCCCAGTGGGAGATGTGCAGGAGGCGGCTGATCGATGTTTCTCTCTCATCGATGTTTCTAACTCTCTATCTCTTTCCCTTCCTCTCTGTAAAAAATCAATAAAATATTTTTAAAAAAATGCTTCATTCTTAAAAAAAAAAAATAGGAAAACCACACTAACCAAGGAGTGGACAACAAACAATTGAGAAATATAAAAGTATCTACTTCACAGGGTCATTGTAAGAAATAAATGGTGTATTAAAGGTTTAAGGCATAGTCAACACATAGTAGGTGCTCAATAAATGCTAGTTATTATTAGGAGACTAGAAGCCCAGTGCATGAATTCATGCATGGGTGGGATCCGGCCAGCCCCGATGGGGGCCGATTGGGCCAGGGGGAGTGGCCGAGGGAAGTCAGATGGACGGCCCTGCCCCCAATCGGGCCTGTTGGCCGGTCTTCTGGTCGCTTGGCTTTTATATATATAGATAGTATTGCCTAGTGCCTAAGACTCCAGACCCCTACATTCTACAGTCTGAATCCTGATGATAGGCTTTGCCATCTCTAGGTGTATGACCTTGGGTACGTCTTTGACCTTCAATAAGACTCAATATTATCATAGAAATAGCCATAATAATGGTGCTATATCTGGCAGGGCAGTTGTGCCGATTAAATGAGGTCATGAAGGCAAGGCTCCTGATCCAAGGGAGGACATACAATGAGAGGTCCGGATACGGTGGATTTGAAGATTGTCATATGTTCTAAAGGTACCTGTTTCCTCATGTGTGAAACCAGTCAACAAAGCTGGAGGTTTCTCTAGGTCTAGGGCAAAGGAGCCTTGAAATTTAGGGCGCAGTCCCAAGTGAGGATTGCCAAGATGAGAAGCCTTGGACGAGGTGGAGAGTGGGAGGTGGCAAGGTTCGCCTGGCAGGCCAAGGTTGATGGGGCTGCTAAACAGAGACAGGTACGCCCAGAAACTGAGGGCTAGAGAAACCCCCGGGCTAGGCACCTTCCGGGTGCTGGAGCCAAGCTGCGGAGGAGCCTTGGAGGGTGAAACGCTGCCAGAAAAGGCAGGCAGGGGTGAAGATATGCTTGCGCAGGGGCTCCAACTTCCTGGTTATTCTGTAGGAACCCCAGGGCTCTGATACGGCTTTCCCAAGCCTCCGAGCCCAGGGAGCTGTAGGTCCCAAAGCAACAGGCACCACCAACTCTTACTAAGCACCAGGAATATTGCCGGGCAGGCCTTAGTTCCCCATAAGGACTGGAAGGTGGCGTGCATTTTCCTATGGTTAGCAATGAGATTAAGTCCGTTCTGCTAAACGGATGCAGAAACTGAGATTCTTCTACCCACCTCCCTGGACTCCTTTCAGTGCTTGCCATTAGCCAAAGGAAACTCTCCCCGGCTTTGGTGCTCACTCTTTGGTGGTCCTACACGTTCCCCATCCCCCTGTCTGGGGCCAACACCCACCCATCCTTACAGGTCACTTCAGGTTTCCGTTTTATCCATTCCCAGAACCAAGCGGGTATCTATATTCAGGAGAACTACTGTAATTCATCAGCTCTTTGTTGATCTGTTGATCATTTACCATATGGGAGATCCTCAGGGAATGGGACTTGGGCAAGGGAATTCCCTGGCACATTGGCTGTGCTTTAGTAGGTACTCGAAATACAATTTCCAAATATCAACTGCTGAATGACACTCAGAGAGGTTGTTAATTCTCTTAAGGTTCCAGGATAAGTGGGGGTAGGATTCATCCCTTATTTCTCAACTCACACTTGCATCAGAACCTCCTGGAGAGTTTTTTGTTGTTGTTTTTATTCCGATGAACTGGTCCCACCCCATTAAATCAAAATCTCTAGGGCAGCACTAGCTGGTTTGGCTCAGTGAATAGAGCGTCTGCCTGCAGACTGAGGAGTCCTGGGTTCCATTCTAGTCTAGGGCACATGCCCGGTTGCGAGATCTATCCCCAGTAGGGGGAAGTGCAAGAGGCAGCCAATCAATGATTCTCTCTCATCATTGATGTTCCCATCTGTCTCTCTCCCTCTCCTTCCCTCTCTGAAATCAATAAAAATAAAAATAAATAAAATACAATAAATCTCTAGGGCATCCATATTTATATAAAACTCTCCAGGTGACTTTTGTAGATGTCCAAGGTTAACCATCAGAAAGACCAAGTTGCTAAAAATTATAAATGTTCACTCTCTTTTTGGTAACTTTAAAAAAAAAAAAAACCTCTCTTTAATCTCATTGCTAAGCAGCTATTTCGGCCCACCCCTTTCAGCAAACTTAGGCCATGGGAAGAGGGAAATTGGTATTCCTCTGAGTAGGTAATTCAGCCCTCCCCCTCCACTTTCAAAGATCTCCCCTCCCCCCCCCCAAACCCTGTCAACCAGACAAAAACCACCAACTCTGAAAAAAGTAGTAAAAAGGGGGTGTGGGGGGGAGGCGGGGAGGACCGCTAGCCCCAGGGAACTGTTGCGGGAGGACGGAAGGTGGAGCATTTGCTTCAATTATCCGGATAATTGTTCCCCCACCTCACGCCATTGTTACTGAAATGAAACAATATTCTATTGGATACAGTCTGGGCCTTTTCAGGCGCGCTCCCCGCGGCGCTCAGCACACGCTGGGCACTGAGTAGGAGCTCAATAAATTTTATTCCAGTGACAGAGGAGAGCTTTGAGGGTGGGGGAGGGATGACTTGTTAGGCTTAAGGATTTGGTGGTTGGCGAATATTAACCGAGGTGAAGTGGAGAGCCACGGGCTGCGTGTCGGGAATTCGGTGCCATCAAAACCCGTTCGAAGCGCACGGAGACTGTTGTGAAATTCTGAACCAAACTTTTCACTGCTTTTCCGGAAGGCCCCCGCATTCCCTTCCTGGGGGGCCGGATTGAACTCTTGCGCGGGTGCGGAGTGCAAAGGCGAATTGAGGTTTCTCCAAGGCCCATAGGCTCTGAACAAACACTAGGGCAAAGCAAGATCATTTTTTTGCTGGTGGGTGAGCCCAGGGCTCGCAACCTGCCTTCGCGGCCTCGCCGGGCCCTGCATGAAAAGTAACAATATTTGGGCAGAGGAAGGGGCAGCCTCATCCCTCAGCCAGCGGAGGAATGTGGGGACCGACTCACAACCGCCCCTCTTTCATCCGACTCCAGAGGGCTTGGGTTCGCTCTGAGTGTGCATTTTGCTCATTGCAGCCTCGGTTTTAATGGGAGTCTTTAACTCCCCCGAGACTGTGTGCAGGTTACAGCCTTATCTGGAGACCCTCGCTTTTTCCACCCTGCCTACACACCCCGTGAACAATCGCTTCTCCGACGCTTTTCAGGAGAGCGAGAGCCCCACTTCTGCTGAAAGCCCGGCTCAGTTCATCGCAGGCAGGCGGGCTTTTGATGGCTACAATAACAAGTTACGCCCAAAGAGTGTCTCTTTGGTCAGATCGACAACGCCTGGCTTCACGTTTGCAAGTTAAACGGGCAGAAACCCGGCCGAAACTCCCACGCCAGGCGCCAGGGACACTTCCCTTCGCCTTGCCCAGAGCAGAATTGGGGAATGGGTCTGGGCAGGGGGAGAAAAGAAGGGAGGGGTACGGGGTGCTGGAAAAGAGTCCCGATTCTCGGCGGCCCTCTAGAAGAAGAAGGGGGGCCACCATTTTCTCTGGTATTTCTCTCGTTTATTTTTTTCCACGTTGCTTTGTTGGCAGCTTTACCCAAATAATAAAAAAAAAATGAGAGCGTTTTCTCCTTCTTCACCTAGGTAGCTGCTTTCCTCCAGCCCCTGAAAATGTGACTCCTTCATAAAATCAAAATTTGTGATTATTCAAATGTTGGGGACTGTGAAAAGAGAGGAAGAAAGAGAGAAAATTAATATTGCAGCTGTTCTTCTGATTAATGAGAGATAATTGCTCATGAAAAGTCACCCCTGTGGCATTTTGTTGTCTCCTGGATCTTTGTTCTTTTCCACTATTATTGAGGACTTTCTTGAAGACTAAGCGGTTCTTTTCAATTTTTGGGTATTCAGAAAGGGTTGCCTGGTTACAGAGAATGGGGAAATCTCGGGCTATATCGGGTAAGATGTGCCACAGACAGCAATATCACAATGCCACTCGGAGAAAAGGATGGATACAAGTTAACGATGCGCTTTCAATAAAACATTCATAGACTTGTTCACGCTTTGATAATGACCTCATTAAAGGGAGCTGGGGGCAAGTAAGTCCTGTCTCCTGTTTGTGTTCGCCTAACAAAACCCAGCTTTGAGATCATTCATCGCTTTGGAAACTAATATGAAATCAATGTAAGAGAAGCAAATAAATCCAAGGCGGCCCCGCCAACTCCCGGGTTGTCCCGCCCTGCTCGCGGCCTCGGTTTGGGGCAGGAGAACCATGTGAGCAAACGCTGAAACGGAGAGAAAAGGGGACTAGGGATGCGGGGGGACGGGGGGGGGGTGCTTTTGGGGGAGGGCACTCAGAGAGAGGGGCAGAGTGGGAGTTACAGCCGAAAAACCGCGGAGTACATCAATGGGTCAGAACTCCAGAGCCTGTTGAATAAGCGTCGCCAAGTCCCCGCCCTCAACTTTCTCGGACTTTGCCCAAGAAAGGAAAAAGGAAGAAGGAAAGAGAAGGGAATGAAGGGTTCAAGTCAGGTGTGATCCCGGATTGGGGTAAAGTATTGGAAGCTATTTTGAAAGCAACAACCAAGAATTCAAATCTCAAGTTGGAGCGTCCAGGAGCAGAAGGCGGCACCTCTGAACTGCTTTGATTTTTTTCTCAGTTGAGGGTAAGGGTGGGGGGTCCAGACTAGGCAGGGGTTGGGGGACGGAGGGAGACAATTTTGCTACCTTCGCATTTGTGACATCGTGTTGCACTCAAGGAAGACAAAGCCATCCTGTCATCCCGAGCAAAAGGGAGGAAATCAAAGGATCCCTCCGCCTTAAAAGAACTAATTTTCTCCTTGAATTATGAAAGCAATGGCTTAGGTAACAGCCTGTACTCTGTACCCAACTGCTTAATACCGAATAAATCCTTCCACGTGGCTCCCCGAGTCCTGGCAATTAGAGCTCATTATAGGCTCATAAGAGCTCTCATTTCAGGGATTACTTAATGGACGATGAAATTTTATCGGACAGAATCACTGAGAAATAAAATTGTGCAGCAGTGGGGGCCCCATGGGGGCATGCCAACGTCTTCCCAGGGTCCCCTCCTGCTCTGAGCTGATTTGAGATGCTGCCGTCCTAGAGAAGGTTCTAGCTGGGCAAGGGTAGGCTTCCTTGCGTGTGCGTGTGCGTGTGCGTGTGTGTGTGCGGTGTGTGTGTGTGTGTGTGTGTGTGTGTGTGTGTGTGTTGCGGGGGGTGGGGGGGCGGTGGTAAGGCATAGTGGGGCCTGCTTCTGAAGATGGGACTGGAGTGGAGGAAAGGAGAGAGAGACAGACAGAAGGGGAAACACTGAGAGATCCAAAGAGAACCAAAGAGAAGTCTAAGACTCTAATGTTGAACATGACCCCTGCCCCCAAATACTTGCTCTTATTGGGCTCAATTAACCAAGTATCCTAATAGGCAAATGTCTCAGCCATGGTCTGCTTTTGGCCTCAGTGTGGCTCTAAACTGCTGTTCCCCTTGCAGCTCTAAGCAACCCCAAGAGCCTCTCACTTTTCTCAAAATTCCTTAGCGCTCCAACCTCACGTTTCTGTAGCCAGGTATACATTTAGTTAGAGGCTCAAGCTTTGCAATTAGGATTCTCCAAGATAAAATGGTCCTCACAGAAGCACAACTTCCAGCACATTAGCATAGTTCTTCCTGTGAACACACCCAGAACTGCTGGGAACATGGTGACCCACACCTTCAGCCCAAAATAGATCTTGGATAACTTCTACCTCGTCCAGAGGAGGAAATAAATAACATATATTTAATTTATAATATCTTATAAATATAATTTTAAATATATACCTACATGAATATATTACTTGCAAGTGCATGGGGATATGTCATCTATTTGGACACTTTAGGCCTGTAAAAAACACCCTGTCATTGAGCTTCTCTTGATGGTGGAGCTCCCAGTCTTCTTTTGGGGGCTGGAAGGATCCCAGGGGCTGCCTGGATTCTCCTGATTTGATTCGAGTGAGGTCAGGCTGAGCATCTGCTATGGCTGCACCGGCAAACCTTGTGGTACAAAAGTAGTTACAGCTGAGCTGCCCTGAGTTAAGCCCTGAGATTCCTTAATTGTTGTCACAAGATGTTGGATTAACACATTTCTGGAATAGCTGTCTGTTTACACTCTGGAGACCCACCGTCCACTAACCACTTTCTAATTGAATTCTAATCACATTCAAATAGCTCAATAACCAGCCTCAGCTGCAATTCATAAAACTTTAATTGCCATCCATAAATCCTGGGCTCCCCAGAGCGGGGCGTCCCTACAACCCAATTACACTTCCCTAGCAGGCAAGAGAGACTGTCGCAGAGATGGAAAGGGAAAAGGAGGGACAGAAGGACAGAGGACAGAGAGACAGCCGTGCCTCCAGCTAAGAAGCTGGTGCTCCCCTAGGATTTGAGCTCTTGGTTCTCACAGGTGCAGGAAGTCCTGCCCCCACATTTCTTAGCACCACTGTGGACTCAGGCCTGAAATTAGCTGTTTTGGGGAAAGGGTCAGATTTGTAGCTGTTGCTCACCCTCCCTACTCCAGACAGATTTTCTACAGGGGGGGCCCGGGGAGAAGAGAAAGCTGTGGCCTTGCCTTCCCCAAAGATCAATAGCCCATCTGGCAGCCACCCTTTCATGTAGCCACGGGTGTCCAAGTTTTCCACGGAACCCTGTGCCACACATAGATGTCCTTTTCCAAATACTCCTGCCATCCGAGGCTGGATTCCTTGCATGGCTCAATTTCCTTCTATCTTTTTGGGGTTTTAAATGAGTGCAGAGGGGACAGTGCTTCCCAGATAGTTTGCCAGCTGCCCAAGATCTGTAAAATGCGAAGATGCAGGAGGGGGGACCCAGAGCAAAGAGGGCTGGGGCTTGGGTCCTCTCTCCAAAGTCCTTGGATGGAGTTGGTAAGTGGTGGGACCATTTGGAGAAAGAAAAGAGTGACGCTTCAACATCTCTCTTTGCCAAAGGGGGAGCTGCCCATCAGAAAGGGACACAAAAAAGGGTCATTGATCTGAGTAGCCCCAAGTGCAAAGGCATTTTAGAGCTTCTCGAAATCAGAATGAAAAGCCCATCAGCTTCTTAGCTGGGAGGCCTCACTGTTACTCCCGGGATCCCTCCTGAACTACCCACATGAATGACCTTGGCCAAGGCCAAAAGCTGGGGGACTCCGCGTGCGCCCCTATGTGTGCCCGTGGCCTAAGCTGTGCTCCGGGACTGGGCTGCTGCCAGTCTTTGCCTGCACAATCCTGCTCCAAGCTGCAGGCCTCACACTTTACCGCGCCTTCGTCACGGTTGGCACAGAGGAGCAGGGAGCACTGGGCATCCCTATTAAAAAGGCTTCAAAGTCTCCACCTGGTGCGCCCTGCGGCCGGGAGCGGAGGAGTTGGGCTGGGGCCCAGGATGGAGAAGGGGTGGGATGGAGGATTCAGCTCTGATTTCTCGGGAAAGCGTGGAGAAAGAGGGGGAGGAGGCCGGCCTCCCCGCGAAATTAACAAAACCTACATTTTGCAAAGTCTCCCCCCACCCCCCTCCTCCGAGTTATTCCCTGCCGCGCGCCCGCCCCTCCTCGCCGCTTCTGTTGTGTGTGACTCGGGCAGCCTATCCCGAGGGTGGGGAGCAGCCGAGGAGCCTGAGCCGAGCGGTACTCAACTGCATCACGTGCCGGGGTGGGGGCTATAAAATCCCGGAGCCGGGGCGCTGGGCGGGGGACCTCAGGACCAGCCCTCTCCAGGGACCCCTTTGTTCGCAGCCCAGACGCCGACACCTCCGCATCCCCAAGGGCTTGACTGGCTGCACCGGCTCTGCGCCCCGGGCAGAGCTCCGAACAGGAGAGGGGAGGGGGCGCCACAGCCTGCCGGGCCCTCCAGCCACCCACCCCTCCCGACATGTCGCGCTCCTTCTATGTGGACTCGCTCATCATCAAGGACTCCTCGCGACCCGCGCCCTCGCTGCCCGAACCGCACCCCGGGCCAGATTTCTTCATCCCGCTGGGCATGCCGTCCCCGTTGGTGATGTCCATGTCCGGGCCCGGCTGCGCGTCCCGCAAGAGCGGCGCGTTCTGCGTGTGCCCGCTCTGCGTCACTTCGCACCTGCACTCCTCTCGGGGGCCGGCGGGCTCCGGCGGGGGCGCAGGGACAGGGAGTACCGGGGCCGGCGGCGGCGGGGCGGCGGGGGGCTCCGGGGCCTTGCCCCTGCTCAAGAGTCAGTTCTCTTCGGGTCCTGGGGACGCGCAGTTTTGCCCGCGCGTGAGCCACTCGCACCATCACCACCACCCGCCGCAGCACCACCATCACCACCACCAACCCCAACAGCCCGGCTCGGCGGCGGCAGCGGCGGCCGCGGCAGCAGCGGCAGCGGCCGCAGCGGCCTTGGGGCACACGCAGCACCACGCACCTGTCTGCGCCGCCACCACCTACAACGTGGCGGACCCGCGGAGATTCCACTGCCTCACCATGGGTAGGGCGGGGTCTTGGGGCACCTGCGCGCCGCGCCTTCTTGGCTCTCGGGAACCAACTTTTCGCCTGCTGTAGAGGGAGTGGGAGCTTGGGGGGGCGGAGGGAGGAGGGGCTTTCGGTGTAACTGGGAAGAGGTCCCAAGAAGTTCCACGAAGGTGGAAGTTAGCTTGCCAGCCTCTCCAAGGAGTCTGGTGCGCTTCATTCCTGGTCCCTGGTCCCCAAGTGTTCCGTAATATGGGGGCCTCAGGGACATCGAACTTGAGGGCTGAGTAACTAACTGGCTGAGATTTGGGGTGGGTGTGTTTGAACTTCAGTGTGGCACTCGGCGTGGGGTTGGCTAAAGCGTTTCCACACTTTGGGCTAAGCTGGATCGCCTCTACCTCTCCGCTAGGCCAGAAAGGAGATGATCTGACTATGCCAACCCCCAGCTCCCCTTTAATCCTTGGGCTTTAGGTTCCCACACACCTAAGGCCTTTCCGCGCTTTGGGCATCTCTGTCCGTCCAGGCTAAGTAACGACGTGATAGGACGAGGGAAGGGTGAGGGATGGATACAGCTCTTTGGTTGAGCTCCCGAAGGGGTCCTTGAGAGGCATCTTGTCCAAGGGGTGGCACGGGGCTGGGGGTGGGGTGGGAGCGCGTTTCTCAGAGAATGACCTCTCTGCCCTTTCTTGGCCCGCGTGCAGGGGGCTCGGACGTCAGCCAGGTACCCAATGGCAAGAGGATGAGGACGGCGTTCACTAGCACGCAGCTCCTGGAGCTGGAGCGGGAATTCTCTTCCAACATGTATCTGTCTCGACTCCGGAGGATCGAAATCGCCACGTACCTGAACCTGTCGGAGAAGCAGGTGAAGATCTGGTTCCAGAACCGCCGGGTAAAGCATAAGAAGGAAGGGAAGGGCACGCAGAGGAACAGTCACGCGGGCTGCAAGTGCGTCGGCAGCCAAGCGCACTACGCGCGCTCCGAGGACGAGGACTCCCTGTCGCCGGCCTCGGCCACCGAGGACAAGGAGATTTCCCCCTTGTGAGGGAGGGAGGGCGGCCTCCCTCTCAGCACCCGCTCCCGGGAGCCCCCACAAAGCCAATGCGGCAGGCACCCAGGGGTCAGATACGCGCCCGCTCGGTGGTCGCGTCCGCAGAAGCACGGAGCGGAGTGTTCCCAGGGCGTACCAGCCGGGCCCATCCTTCGCGTCTACTCCTTGGCCTATTTGCTTAGGTTCCACTCTCGAGAATGCGAATAGATTTTGTTTAAATGTAAATATCCTAGATTCAACGCAGTCTTGTCATATAACAGAGAAAAAAACAGCATTGGCTTAAGTCTAGCACCGTCTGGGTTTTGTTTTTAAAGCGCTTGTCATTTTCCCTTCCCTACAGTCTTTCAGAACCAGATAAGAACACCGGGTTTCCTGATGATTTCCTTTTGTGTGTGTTTTTTTTAAATAAAAGTATTGATATGCAAATAATTTAGAAAAGTAAAACCTGTAGGCCTTGCTTTCTGAAAACTTGCCTGGGGAGAGTTTAAAATCCAAGTGTTGGAAGTTCATTTTTATGTGAATAGTTTTATATAAGATTATATTTATATTTATTTAAATAAATGAAACAAAATCGAGATTTTATATTCATGGTGTTTGCTCTCACCATCTTCCCCGGTCTCCCTCTCCCCAGGAACTGGGAAAAAGTGTTTGTGAATTCAGATGGAAGTGTTGACTAAAGCTGGTACCGTGGGGCACTTGGTCGAGGGAGGTTGGGGCGCTATAGGATTTCTGTGTAACAGAAACTTCTGCCAAGGAGACACCTTCAGTCCTGATGCCACCTACCAGGAAGTAATCCCCATCCTCAAAATAGCTAGCTTCCTCACAGTCAGTCACAGGACAAATCACTCCATTTAGAGTGATGCTGACATTAATGACAGGCAAACCTTTTAATTTATTTAGTTAGAAAAGGTGAAAATTCCTTACCTAGTATTTTTCTGTGGCAGTCCCCCCCCTTTTTCCCTTTTTCCTCATCTCTCTTCATACTAAAATCAGAATTATGTGAAGACATTTGAATAGTTGGAATAGTTTTAGGAAGAGCACAATCCGTCAAAGCAGGTTGTAAGTGCACATGGAAACTTACAAAGAATGCTGTGACTAGAAACATGGCCATTCCTAGTTGTTCCTCCAGCTAAGAAATTAGCGGTTCTCACCAATGCCAAGAAAACAAAAGGTTACACTCTCACTTTTCTAAACTAGCTCAAATGTGCCTTTGGACTCTCGTTTTTATGTGATTCTTTTCTGGTCTCCCTAACTTTAACCTGAATTGTCTCCTTTCTAGTCCCTCTCTCCCCATCATTTTGCGGAGTTAATTCTGCAAGCCTGTCCTGGAGGAGACTGGCTGAGCCCTCGGCAGCAGCCTGGCGCTGCCAGGTCCTGGCATCTGAAAGAGAATCGGAGCTGGGCGCAGGGAAACCAGGGAGTCATTTTGTGCAAGCTAACGCTCACGAACACCCGCGGGTGTTATTTCTGATTAGTTTCTGTAAAGATTCCACCCAAGACGTCAAACCACAGGAACTTTTTACAGATATACAGACCTCTAGGTTTGAATTGCTTTAGGTCTGTCATCACCAACCTCACCAGGTGGGCTTGGGGCTCTAAAACTGGGGTCAGGAAGCTAATTTGGGAAGGAGGAGAAGGGAGGGAGGATGTGATACAGGTTTTCCCTTCAGAGCCTCTCCCTCTCTCCTTCCCTTCCTTCTCCTCCCCATGGGAGAGGGAAAAACCCCCTTTCAGATACTCCAGGCCTGTCCATCAATTCCAATTCGGGCACTGGCCCAGAGAGGCCGGAGGGAGGACAGACCCCTCGGTGCCGAACTGGACACGGAGCGGGCGCCGCTTTGTGCAGCTACTTAGCCTGGCCCTGCACAGCGGTCATGGGCAACCAGCTCGCCCCTGGGGCAGGGAGGCGCAGCCTCTGGGTCTCTCTCGAGCGCAGTCTCCGGCTCCTCGCCCTGCCCACGGCGAAGGGGAGAGGGCGCCGGTCTGCTGTCTTTTCTGAAGATCCCGTCTCCCTCCTTCCCACTAGACAGGCCTCTCCGGGCCCCAGTACGCGGGTGGGAGGAAGTGACTGTCGAGGAGCAAAGAAGGCGCCTTTAAGGAAAGTTCCTGCTCCGGATACAGAGCCCCTGCTGCCGCTTTCTGCCTTCCTGTCCCACACTAAGCCTCGCCTGGGCGGTGGGCAGACACTGCCTCCTCCCATCCACACTTGGCCGGCCCCCTCTGTCCCCGCGCTCGGGCCTGGCCCTCCCCAAGTCCACGCCAGGTCAGGGCCTAGTCTCTGCGCCTCGCCCGGCGCCAGGCCCTGCGCCCCGAACGCACTGCCACCCACTGACCACGCCCCATGCTGCCAGCTCCGCCGCCCAAGGCGATGGGGCACCCCCCCCCCCCCTCCTCCTGGACTGGGTTTGAGCTGCTTGCGTGGTCTCAGTCCCTCTCCCTCCTGTCTTCGGGGAAATTACTCAGGGAAGAGAGAGTAAACAATGAATCCTCACCAGAAGCAAAGAGATACAGGCAAAGATACCCTATCTAGTCATTGGACGTTCTCCAAAGAAAGGTTCCCCAGGGTTTTGGGGTGGGGGTGGGGGTGGGGTAGGGGTATCCTATTTGTCCTAGGACATTCTGTGCCAACCGACCTTCTGATCACGTTCAGAGCGAAGCCTGAGGTCTCCTTGTACACTAGCGTGGATTTTCCATCCGCCCCCTAATCAGTTGATGTTTTTGAAGTTTGCAAATCAGAATAAGGCGTTGGAAATCTGTCTGCTACTAAAGGCCTACAGTTTCTCCTCAGGTTAAGAATACTTAGGCCAACACTCAGACACACAGATGCTCCGCTAACCAATCTTGATATGAAACACACCCAGGGAAGTGTCTCCAGGTTTATTAAAGACTGTTTAAGAAATGTGGGGTCACCTGGACAACTGTGCTACCTGAAAAGCACTAGATGCCAGTTTTCACTGCCCCCTCTTGAGAAACAGGACTGGGCCCCTGTGTTTCAGGGGCTTATAGACACATAATGGAAAGAGAGAAAGAGAATGAGAATGAGAAAGCTGGACCTTGCTCCACTAAGAGAAAAGAAGTGAGCAAGCAGCAGGAGCCATTAGTGTGGTTGAGTCCGCCTCCCGGAGAACAAGTCCTGTGGTAGCTTTAAACAGGAAAGGAGTTGGAGGGTCGGGATGGAGAGCAGGAAGGATGACGTCCTGCCCTTGTGTCCTGAGCCTGTCTAGACATTCAGAGAAAACAGGAGGAGCAGAGACATTTCCCTTCACCCACCCACTCAGTGACCAACACACACCCAAGGCCAAGCCCACTCAGCCATGCTTCTTGGTTTCAGCCAGCAGCCCAGCCTAGGGTGCCCATGGGCCCAGGTGATAGAGACACTGGTGAAGATAGACCCTCTCCCCTTATTCTGACGTGGTCATCACAGCTTAGTTCCCACCCACCTCATTCCTCCAAGGACATCTAAGAATATTTTAGGAGAAAGAAAAACTTGGGATGTCAAGTCTTTGATTTCTGGCTTCCTTCCTCCTCCCCTCGTTCCTACTCCCCACCAATTCTACCCTTTTAAATCTGATCTGGACTAGAAATGTAGTTTGTTTGGTCCACCCTGACTGTGGTCAGGGAATTGCCAGAAAGGTGATTTCTCTAGCTAAAAGAGGTCACAGAGGGCAACAGGGTCTGTGTGTATAGGTGTATGTACATGCATGTACATGGTTGTGTGAGTATATGTGTGCATATGTATGTGAGAGAAAAATAACTTAATTGGTGGTGGTCATGTTATATAAAGAGAAGAATTGCCCTGACTGGTTTGGCTCAGTGGATAGAGCATCGGCCTGAGGACTGAAGGGTCCTGGGTTGGATTCTGGTCAAGGGCATGTACCTTGGTTGGGGGCACATCCCCAGTGGGGAGTGTGCAGGAGGCGGCTGATCGATGTTTCCCTCTCACCGTTGTTTCTGGCTCTCTGTCTCTCTCCCTTCCTCTCTGTAAAAAAGTCAATAAAATATATTAAAAAAATAAAAAATAAACAAAAAGAGAAGAATTATCTGAGAAAGACAAATATCACATGATCTCATTTATTTGTGGAATCTAATGAACAAAATGAATTGACCAACAAAATAGGACCCGAGGCATGGAAGCGTGGAACAGACTGACACATCTCCATGTGGGGTTGGGGGGATGAGAAGAGATAAGCCAAAGAACTTATATACTTATATGCATAGCCTATGGATGCAGGCAATAGGGTAGTGAAGACCTGGGTAAGGGCTGAGAGGATGGGAGTAAAGGCGGGGGGGGGGGTAAAATGGGAAATATCTGTAATACTATCAACAATAAAAATATATATTTTTTAAAAGCTAAGAGTTATTTTTACCAGGTTTCCTTTCCCCCCCCCCCCACCCCATTTATACCTTTCCTGCAGGTTCCACTCATTTTTCATGGTACTTCTTGGGAGATTTTTTGGAGGGAGGTGGAAAGGTGCTCAGAGTTGGGTTGGGGGAAGGAATAAAAAGCTGAACATTGAGGGGAGATTAGAGAGAGCAATGGGTTGGATCTTAGGCCAGACCTTAAGGGTGTGAGGGGAGGAGAATGACACTTCCAACAGAAGAAATTTGGTTTAAAGGAGCAATCCCTGCTTTAAAAGGAGCTCCTCCTAGCCTCTCCAAACACAGCCTAACACCTCCTAAACATGAATGCAGCTCAGTGCATCAAAGCAATTGTTTCTATTTTCATTATTCACAGGGAATCTTTGTATGTACCTGTTAAGGTGACAGACCTCTTAAAAGGGAACATTTTTCCATGCAATTAAATGGTGCATTTACTAGGCTTCTATTAACATAATTTAATATAAATCTATTTTATAAATCTTTAGGCTCACATTACTGAAAATTGAACCTTGAAGGGGGGGAGGGAATGCCTACATCTCTTTCCTAAATTAGGGGGAGTCGAATCCAAAAACTTGCTATTCTAAGCCAATGGAAATATTAAAAGTAAAGAAATCTTTTGTATTGTCTTTTGTTAATGGTGGAGGCATGGAGAAAAGAAGCAGCTTTTCTCACAGAAAATGAGAAATTCCACAGAGATGCCTGCAGGGCTCCTATATTTGAGGCCCTGGGGAGGGGCCAACAAGAACAGGAATTTAAAGACATTTCTTAGGAACAGGATGGAATCAGAGCTCAGATGGGGGGGAAAAACCACATTAAAACCAACCTTGATTCATATTTGGAAGCAAGTTTCTTCTGTTTGGGGAAGAAAAATGCGAAGCCTCAGACCTCACAGTCCTGAAAGCCACTCCATGAGGAGGTCGATATCCTTGTCTGTCCCCATAGCTGGACTCCCTGTTCTCAAGGGCACCCTCCAAAATTCTGGGCATCGCATTGTCTCTGCAAACAGTGCTCTGCGTGCCCGTCTATTGATGTCCATGCTTGCCCTTCTGCACTGGGCATTGCTTTTCTTCAAGCTGAGCCCTATGTTTTCCTGAGCCTTTGTCGTACCTTTGTCGACCCTTCCAAACCCCAAACCCAGGAAGGCCCCAGGGACTCCTCTGAGTGAATCCCGACAGATCGGAAGTGTGTGCTGTGTGCTTAGGAAAGTAACTAGTTTCAGATTAATGAAGCAGTGACAATTTCAATCTGCTTAAAGGCGGAGGTTGGCACTGCCCAGGCCTGAGCGTGGGGAGCTCGCCAGGCTGGGCTTTATATTGTCCGCTTTTCTGAAGAGCAGACAAAGATGGATAGAGAGACATTGAAAAGCAGGGGGCGTATTTCAAACAGCCCCATAAAGAGGGCTGTCACTTTAAGACAAGAACCATAGTGCTTTGATGACTTTGTATTAGCTGCAACCATTTCAAATAAGGAACTCAAGTCTCTAGTGAGAGGGAGGGAAAAGCAGAGAGAGAGAGAGAGAGAGAGAGAGAGAGAGAGAGAGAGAGAGAGAGAGAGAGAGAGAGAGGGAGAGGGAGAGAGAGAGAGAGAGAGAGAAGCAATATTTAGCCTGTGCGAGCACTGCAGCAGGGCTGATTCTTAGGCAACTGCTAGATTTCTGAAGTTCACGGAGAAACAGCCCACAGCAGGTGCAGAGAAGAAAAGGCAGGTGGAAGCTGCTCCTGATGGGAAAAAGCTCCCCGCCCGCCCGTGGGCTGCAGCGGGCTCCGAAGCCAGCTCGGCCTCAGTTTCCCGGGAAGGGTGGAGCAGCAGCACAGCCCTGGCTGGCCCCAGGCCGTGAGGATTATCATGGAAATTTTCGAGAGCCTGAAAGAGAAAGGAAGGAGGGGGAGGGCGGCTTTTGGAGGCCACCTTCACAAAGCCTAATTTAAATTGTTTGGGGTCAAGCAGCAGCAAGCCGCCTCCCCCTTTTCCTCCTTAATTAATTAATGACCACAATTAATTATTAGGGCCTTGCATCTCAAGTCTTCCAAACGCCTCCAACAGGGACCGATGAGTTGCTTGAGCCAGACGCACGGGTGTAACTTGGGAGAAGGGAGTGGGGAGTTGGAGGTGTGCTCGCCCTTCCTCTCTCCTTCCTCTCTCTGTATCTGCCTCCCTCTAGGTCTCCCCTTGCCTGCGGTTCTCTGTGTCTGCCTTTGTCACTTTCTGCCTCAGTTTCTCTCACACTCGCTCCTCCTCTCTCACGCCCTTTCTTTGTTCTCCTGGACCAACTCCCCACCCTCCTCCAACCTCCCCGGGCCGTGTCTCGACCCTCCCAACTTCAGGACCCAAGCCGTCCCGCGAGAAGGGAGGATGCCCAAGCTTCGGCCCCCACCCGGCCACCCTCCCCTCGGAATCCCACCGCGTGGTCGGAGGCCGGACGTGAGTGGGCAGCAAGGTAATTTCACCTGCTCTATCTAGAGTTAGTGACAACTTCTGTTTCTTTCTTTTTTTCTTTTTTTTTTTTATGGAAACGGGAACCGAACCGGGAAGGAGATGGCGCCGGCTTTGGAGGCCGGCGAAAGGGCTCCCGCGACAGCGAAGCTGGAGGGAGAAGCGGCAGTCGCTGTTTCATTAGGCGCTATTTGAACCTTGCAACATGTGGTAATTTCTGGGGCAAGCTGAAAAGGGGGGATTATGTAGGAGGGACACAAGGAAATTAGCGAACGGTTAATTTAACTCGTTTTCTGCTAGACTTTTCGATACATTCCTAATTGACTGAGGGGCAGGTGAAGCTCCCGCCCCAGGCAGGCGCATTCACGGTGGGAATAAATGGTTCTTTTTCAACTCACACTGTTCACAATATATCATCAGGGAAAAGACATGCAATGAATATGTTGATTTTTTTTTATTAATGGAATTACACCCTGCCATGCAGGTGTGAGGGTAAAAACCTATACTGCAATGAAATAAGATTAACAATGAAATTAGAATTTTATTAGCTTTCTATGTCACATAGACCTGGATTTGAACTGTCAAAACAAGCAACCAGAAAAGATATTCTGAAGGCAGCCCTGCCAATCAACCAGGAGGAACGAAGCAGCGTGGTATCCCAATCATTGTCAGCTTCCCGTTCCTTCGGCGCCCGTCTTGGTCCTCACGCGGTAGGCAAGGGGGCGGAGGGCCCCGGTGGGTATCCGCCTGGTCTCCGGACCCGCGGGCAGTTCCTGGAATCACCACTCGGACTCCAGAGGCCCGACACAGCGCAGGCCCCCCGCCCAGGGTAGAGGCGCCGGGAGGGCCCGAGGCCGCCCAGAGGTCAGCCGGAGGGGCTGGGCCAGCGCGGCCTGTAGGCCGCAGGCTTCGCATCTTCTAAACCAGCTGCCCGTGACCGAGGGAATGGAGAGAAAAGTCGGGATGCCGGGCTGCAGGCGGAGTAGGGCGCCCCTTGGAAACCGCACCGAG
This sequence comes from Myotis lucifugus, assembly GCF_000147115.1. NCBI lineage: Eukaryota > Metazoa > Chordata > Mammalia > Chiroptera > Vespertilionidae > Myotis > Myotis lucifugus. The sequence continues at coordinate 2,505,345 of NW_005871175.1, read as the reverse complement.
TTTTGTTCCCCGGGGGCCCGGGAGCTCCGGCGCTGCTACCTGGGTCTGGCAGGCGCAGAGGTGCCCTATGCAAATGGCTCACTATTGAGAAAGAAATACTTCCAATGGGCCTTTGTAACCTTCTATAGAAAATCGAGGTACTCTGCATGACAAAGCACAATTAAGCTTTCTATTCAGGAGTTCTGCAGCTGGTAGCCCGTTGGGAAAGTGGGAGGAAACACGAATATATTAATAGTGGGGCAAAAGTTTTTTGTGTGCGTGTCCTTTGCTGGGTCTGGGAGGGAGAGGGGCGGTGGGTGGACCCGGAGGGGAGGATGGCTCCGCCCGGAATCCTTGCCACTTGAAAGGCAACGCCTCTGCCCACGTGGAAAGCTCTGCTTGTCTGGCAGCCAAGGCATCCTGACTGGTCCAGGCGACCCCCGTGCGCCGGACAGGACCCGGCAGGCCACGCGGGCACCGGCGCACGGGCGGGGCGGGACGGGACGCGTGCCCCAGCCTAGGCTCTTTGTCCCGGGAAAGCTGTGCCGAGACCAGGCGCCCAGCTATTCTCGGTCACCCCGCAGACTCAGGGGGCAGGTAGTGCGTGCAGCAGCGCAGGAGGGATGCTGCAATGGGAAGACGTGGGAAGGGCAGAGCCAGATTTTCAGTTCAACTCCAATTTTCTCCACACTCCTCTCTCATCATTGAGATTCACTTCCCAATCATTCAATTTTACACTCGCCAGAAAGAATTTTTTTGCTTCTTATTCTCCATTCTCTATCCTCTACAGTGGTTCTCAACCTTCCTAATGCCGTGACCCTTTAATACAGTTCCTTATGTTGTGGTGACACCCAATTTCATTGTTACAAATTGATCATAATTAAAGCATAGTGATTAATCACAAAACAACCTGTAATTATATATGTGTTTTCCGATGGTTTTAGGCAACCCCTGTGAAAGGGTCGTTTGACTCCCAAAGGGGTCGCGGCCCACAGGTTGAGAACTGCTGCTCTAGAAACATGTCCACCCTCCTCTGTCCTGCTTGGTGCCGGCAGATGCGGGCCTTTGTGGATTGTATTATTTCCTCTATTAACGGAGTCACCTGCAGCTTCTTGCCTCTGGCTTCCATCTGGGTTTGGTGAGTGAGTGGCTCTGCGAATCACAGCCCATGCCCAGGGGAGAGAAGCGGGGGTATACTGACTGTTTCTGGCGGTGTTCTCTAGATTCCCCTTCTCCCTGAGGTCTTCTTTTCCAAGGGTTCAGCTCTTAATCAGGATCCTCGCTGTGACTTCATGGAAAGGGCTCCTAATAGTCCCTAGATGCATCAAAGTTCTTGTTAGTTCCCTCACTCAGCCTTACACACATCTCTGTCACCTCGTGGAAAAGTTTCTCAAAGAACTCCAGCCCAGAGGAGTTGCCTGGTGGCTGTCCAGCCATGCTATGCTTGAGTGAATCCCTTCTTATAACATCAGGTCAGCTTGTCTCCTCATGTTTGCTGGGATAACTCCTTTGAGAGGAACTCCACACCCTAGCCCATTCCATTTCAGACAACTTTGACCATTAGGAACACTTCCTTGTGTTGAATCAGAATCTTCCTTCATAATTTCTGTCATGGGCGCTGCCTAGTTCTTTCCCCAGGGGGCTTCTAGATGTCTGTCTTCTTCCCTGTTGCCATCTGTGAGGTTCTTGACAGTCACTGCACCCGTCATTTATACATCCTCAGCATTCATCACAATGCCCAACACAAAGCAGATACTCTGTAAATACCAGCTGAATCAAGGCATCATTCTGCTTCCAGGTCTCCACCAGTCCCTGCAATCATGGAAACAGCTATATTTAGAAACAGGTATATTTCATCGTAGCTGTATGTGTGTGTGTATATATATATATACACTCACATATACATAGATGCTCATATAAACATAGATGCTCACATATATATGATAAATATATATGGTAAATATATAGATGCTCACATATATATGATAAATATATATGGTAAATATATATACATATGTAGGACAAACACCTATATATAGGATAAATATAGATAGGATATATTGAAGGTTCTGGAATCAGTCTGCATGCTCTACATTTACTAGCATTATGACCTTGGGCAATTTGCTTAACTTCTCTTTCATTTTCCTCATTTATAAAATGGGGATAATTGATAGTACCTTCCTTATAAGGATGTTGAGGATTAAATAAGGAAATATATGTAAAATATATAGATATTCACATAAGTTAGAGAAGTTCTAACTGAAAAAGTAACTTTTGGATAAAGACCTGAAGAGAGTGTGGGGAACTGACCATATGGCTTGCTGGAGCAAGAGAATTTCAAGAGAAAGACCTGGGTGGGAACATGCTTGAAATAGTTGGGAAACAATAAAGAGGCAGAGTGACTAGAGAAGAGTGAGTGTGTTTATGGATGGGGGAGAGGGAGGTCAGAGTGGTGATGGGTGGGTTCTGTCGGTTGTAGTAAGGACTTAGGCTTTGATTCTGGGAAACCTTTGGAGGATTTTGAGCAGAGGAGTGATATGCTTTAACTTATGACTAATCGGAATGAATTTGGCTGCTGTGCTGAAAGAAGCAGGGACATTAAGATTCTGTTAAATTAAGCGAGGTACGAGATGATGGTGGCTTGGACCAGGATAGGGATAATCGGAGTGGGGAGAAGCGCTGAATTTTTGGATTTGACTGGGGAGAATGACCAGGATTTGCTGACAAACTGAATCTGAGGAGTAAGGGAAAGAAAAGGGTCAAGGATGATACCAAGGTCTTTCTCCAAGCATTTAGAAGAAAACAGATTGCCAATATATAGAAGGAGCAAATTTTGGGCTCTCTTAAGCTTGAGATGACAATTAGACATCAAAGTGAGGACATCATGAAGGCAATTTGAAAAAATAAGTCTGAAATTCTGAAGTGAGATCCAGACTGGAGAAGTAAATTAAGGAGTCATGAATATAATGATGGTCTTAAAGCCATGTGACGAAGGGGCGCTCATAAAGAAGTGAGCATAGAGTAGAAAGGGAAGAAGTCCAAAGACTAGCCCTAGAGAACTCTTAAGATTTAAAAGCACGGGTGTGTGTGTGTGTGTGTGTGTGTGTGTGTGTATGTGTGTGTGAAGAACTAGCAGAGAGAGAAGCAATGAGGTGAGTTGTATAATTGGCCCAGCTTGTTGCCTGCAGAGAATTTCCAAGACACAGTGCAGGGAGGGTAACCCAGACAAAGACCAGCAGTCACCCTGAGGTAAGGAGATAGTATTCAGAAGTAGAGGAGACCAAGGTGACTAGAATTCATAGGACATAGTACCTGTGCAGTAGCAAACCGTTCAGAAAGAAAGCTGTAGAAATCTGCAGAAGGTTCCCTTCAATCTTTTAGCTGATTATTCATCAGTAAATGAAGAACCTACCTGAGGCCAAAGAACAAACACCACAAAGGAGCAGGCTGAACAATTTATCCTCTCACACATGCCTGGTTACTAAAACAAGGTATTACCTCAGTCGTAGATGTGAGTGATCACCTCTCCTCACTTACTTTCCCCTCATTATAGCATTCGCTTCATCTAAAAACCAGAAAGGCTTGTATCTTCAGATGGGCACTTGACTGACTTCTCTGTGCTTATAGACTCCTTCCAAAGCCAGAAGAAGATAGATAACATTTGGATGTAGTCTTAAAACAAAAGTCAACACTCATATCTTGGGGGACAGATGAAGAAAATGGAAATGGAAAAAGTTTAACCTTTGAGGCACTTATGAACTAGAAGGCATTGAGTGGCAGGTCCGGGACGCCCCGGGAATTCTCAGAAGAGGATAGCTCATGACAAACGGAGTGGGGAGCTGATACCTAGCTGAAAATTGCTCAGAAATACACAAATTAGGATTGATATTTGGAAACCCAATTTCTGTATTTCCCATTGTTTCTCTTTTCTTATAATAAGAAGTCTATCTTTCCACCTATTTTTATTTAATCAAGACATAGTGAGTTTAATGAGTTTTGATTCTCTCAGTCAGGAAGACCCGTCAATATTTGATAGGCAAGCAAAAAGAGGCACTAAAAGAGACCTATTGAAATATTTTAGTCACTTTCAAAAATCCAAAGACAGGTTCTTTTTTGCAAAGCTTTATTCTCTTGTTATGAATTCCTCTCTTTCTGAATTGTCTTTTGTGATTACTCAAAGATCAAGCAGCTCATACAACGTACATGAGTCAGTTTTATGGATCATGCAGGGTAGCCTGCTGCCTTGCCTTCATTGTTGTCAAGCTGAAATTATGTTGTTAAAATTTTTAGCTGGCTACTTATTTACGATGTAAACAAATGGTTGCTGGTATCAAACTATTTTTAAATAGAGGATTTCTGTGCATTCCTTGGACTAAAACGACATCCTTAAAAAAGGATACACAATAGTTGAGGTTTTATCAGATACATGAAAATTTAACTTGAGTTGTGATTTTTGGCATAATAAAAGGTAAAGCAAAGTTTTTGAGAGATATGAGCTATTTATTGTGTCAGTCAACAGATACATACATGATTAAAATAACGTCATGATCTTCATAGATGTGGTTTCACTAGATGTAAAATAATACATTTACTTCATATAATTAGAAATTTGCTTTTCTGAGTTCTCCTTTGTAAGAAAGCATTTTGTTTTATTTTTTCCAGCTTTATGAAGGAATAATTGACAAATTAAAATTGTGTCGATTTAAAGAACATAGCAGACATTAAATCTGTGAGCATATTTCCTGACCAAAAAACCCCCCATACAAACAGAAAGATAATCAACCAAACCACATTAGTGGGCATCCTGTGGTTGCCTTCTTAGCATCTGTTGGGGTTCTTCCCTCATCCTGATAGCACCTAGACTTTGGGGAATCCACTCTTCCCTGTTGGAGAGTCATGTGCTTTGGGTGATGTGGACCCTCCCTCTAGCTCTAAAAGTAGGCTTCAATTGCATAAACCCATTGATGAGTTTTTTTGAGAGTTCAAGGAAATCCCTAGTAAATGGAACCTCTTCCTGGTCTAGGTTCTGAACAACTTGAAAGATAAAGCAAAGAGTAAATATGAAGGTCCCAAAGAGCACTTTTATTGTCATTGAGGCCAAGATAGGGCATGTGGCTCAGATTTGTTAATTAAGTGGACTTACTAATACTCAACACCAAATTATGCAGATTTAAGCACCCATCATAGGCTCCCAAAAGGAAGGGCAGAGCTGAACTGAGCGTTCTGTTAGTCTTGACAAAATTGCCATATCAGATGAGAGGCTAGAGTAACAGTAACTGAGTAACATTAGGAATGAGAAAGAAGCATTCTTCATAACAAACACCATCTTGCCACAATGATTGGTTCAGGATGGCTAGTAACCCAGGCCTTGGCCAATCAGTCATTGAAAAATTTCCTAGCCTCAGAGACTGGTTAGTATTGCACCAATCAGAATGAAGTGTAAGTTTTTGATACTGGGAAGGGGCCTTTGAGAGAAGACCTCTTGTAATAATCACTTTCCTTCCATGAGGGAAGTCAGCCTGAGAATGAAGCTAATGTGGAGGAGATCAGACCTGTGAAAATCAGGGAAATACAGAGTTGGAGTCTGATCAAAATTAGCCTGAAATATTCCCCAGGCTTTTTCAGTTAAATGAGCCAATAAATTCTCTTTATTTTTTAAGCCAGTTTGAATTAGATTTTCTGTTAGTATAACCAAAATTATCCCAATTGATACTTGTATATCTCTTTTCTTTTAAAACTGGACACAAATCTTATTTCTAAGGCTTCTATAATTGATTCTCTGTATATTTATATTATAGCTGTCTCCTGACAGTTTTAAATTACTGTAGACTATATAATTTTTGTATACTAAATTTTGTATAATTTTCTGTATAATATAATTTTGCACTTAGTTATAACTTACTAGTGTTTTCATAGTATATTTTTTCATTCTTTTTTTCTTTCAATCTATTTGTGTCTTTATGTTTACACTGTTTTATAAACACCATTTAGTTGAGTCTTATCCTTAAAATCTAGTGCAATAATTTCCATTGGAGTGTTATGTCATTTATATCAAAGTAGAGGCCCGGTGCATGAAATTCTTGCACTGGAGCTGGGAGGGGGGTTCCCCTCAGACCAGCCTGTGCCCTCTCGCACTTCAGGAACCCTCAGGGGATGTCCAACTGACAATCAGACATCCTTAGCGCTGCAGTGGAAGCGGCTCCCGCCACCGCCTCTGTGCTCGCCAGCTGTGAGCCTGGCTTCTGGCTGAATGGCGCCCCCCGTGTGGGAGTGCACTGACCACCAGGGGGCAGCTCCTGTGTTGAGCATCTGCCCCCTGGTGGTCAGTGTGCATCATAGCCGACCAGTCGTTCTGCCATTTGTTCGATTTGCATATAGCTTTTATTTTTTTATTTTTTAATTAAATCTTTATTGTTCAGATTATTACATTTGTTCCTCTTTTTTCCCCCCCATAACTCCCTCCTTCCCAGCTCCCACCCCACCCTCCGCCCTCACTCCTCACCCACTGTCCTCATCCATAGGTGCACGATTTTTGTCCAGTCTCTTCCCGCATCTCCCATTCCCCTTTCCCCCCCAAGAATAGTCAGTCCATTCCCTTTCTATGTCCCTGATTCATTATAATCACCAGTTCATTCTGTACATCAGATTATTTATTCACTTGATTCTTAGATTCACTTGTTGATAGATGCATATTTGTTGTTCATAATTTGTATCTTTACCTTTTTCTTCTTCTTCCTCTTCTTAAAGGATACCTTTCAGCATTTCATATAATACTGGTTTGGTGGTGATGAACTCCTTTAGCTTTTCCTTATCTGTGAAGCTCTTTATCTGACCTTCAATTCTGAATGATAGCTTTGCTGGATAAAGTAATCTTGGTTGTAGGTTCTTGCTATTCATCACTTTGAATATTTCTTGCCACTCCCTTCTGGCCTGCAAAGTTTCTGTTGAGAAATCAGCTGACAGTCGTATGGGTATTCCCTTGTAGGTAACTGAGTTTCTTTCTCTTGCTGCTTTTAAGATTCTCTCTTTGTCTTTTGCTCTTGGCATTTTAATGATGATGTGTCTTGGTGTGGTCCTCTTTGGATTCCTTTTGTTTGGGGTTCTCTGCGCTTCCTGGACCTGTAAGTCTATTTCTTTCACCAGGTGGGGGAAGTTTTCTGTCATTATTTCTTCAAATAGGTTTTCAATATCTTGCTCTCTCTCATCTTCTGGTACCCCTATAATTCTGATGTTGGTATGTTTGAAGCTGTCCCAGAGGCTCCTTACACTATCTTCGTATTTTTGGGTTCTTTTTTCATTTTTGTTTTAGATGTTGTAATTTTTTTTCAAGTTTTCTTTTTCAAGTCTCTATGTTTGTGCTGAAATTCTCCATCTCTTTGCTCATTTTACCTATCTTTTTATCTAATATTGTTAACATATTTATAATAGTTATTTTTTAATTTTTTGACTGCTAATTCCAACACATGGACTGTCTGCTTTTATTATTTTTTTCTCTTGGTTATGGGTCATATTTTTACACTTTTCCACATAGCTTGTCATTTCTTATTTTAAACAATTTGTTTGTGTTTGTTTATAAATAATATTTATCCCTAGAAAAAACAATTCCCTTTTCTCTATCAGGAAGCTAGGTTGTGGGGCTGATCTCTTCAGTCTAATGCAACGGTTCTCAACCTGTGGGTCATGACCCCTTTGGGGGTCGAATGACCCTTTCACAGGGGTTGTCTAAGACCATTGGAAAACACATATATAATTACATATTGTTTTTGTGATTAATCACTATGCTTTAATTATGTTCAATTTGTAACAATGAAAATACATCCTATATATCAGATATTTACATTATGATTCATAACAGTAGCAAAATTACAGTTATGAAGTAGCAACGAAAATAATTTTATGGTTGGGGGTCACCACAACATGAGGAACTGTATTAAAGGGTTGCGGCATTAGGAAGGTTGAGAACCACTGGTCTAATGAGAAATTAGGATTGTCATTTTAGTTAATGTCAACCCAATTTACTTCTGGTATCAGGTATCTCAAACATGATCAGATCCTTCCCTTCAGCAGGACTTTTTGAAATCTAAGCACCATGAACAATATGATCTCTATGCTTTCTAATCCAGTCATTGGTTTCTTGTGCCACCAGGGTCGAGCAGGTAATTTAAATATATGAAATCATCCAGATAGGGACTTATCGTGATCTGGAGGACAGGGGAAGGCGCAAATAAACTCTATCCTAGTGGTACCAAGAGAAGATTTGATTCTAGGTTATTGGATCCTCTTCTTTTTCCTAAAATAATCCAGAAATTCAGATTCTTTTGTAAAATTTCCCAATATTTCATATTTACAAATAATTCAAAATTCTTTCAAAGCATAGTTACAGTCCTAACAAAATATATCTGTTAGCTTAATTCAGTCCATGGATCACCAATTCTCAGTCCCCAGTGTGGCTCAGCTTCCTCATATTAGATAAGAAATCTAAGGTCTCAAAGTACTTAACCTTAGTTCAGCAAAAAGGACTTTCTGAAGTTAAAAAATTTTTAATTTTAGAAGTTAAAAATGTTTTAAATTTAGTTACCAGTTTAGTATAAGGTCTTTGCACCAGAGATTTTGCAAAGTGAGAAAAATCTAGAAGCTGCTCATGTAATCATTTATGGCACCATCAACTTTGGAGAGTAGTTATATTTAAATGTAGATTTTTCCACTATGAAAACAGATATGTTAGTAGTAGTTCCAGATAATTAAGAAAATAAACAAATTTTTAAAACCCTCCATCATACCAGTTTTTATCTATAACCATATACCAATTTTGTCGTATATTCCCTGAGAAACAACTATTTCCCCCAGAAGTGACTTCTGAGGGAATGGGATCTATCTGATAATAAGATTATGAGTATGCATTCCTGGCAAGTTTTGTTGTATTTCACATTGACTTCTTTTTTCATCTCTTCATACTAAAATCTTATTTGCTATGTATAGAGACCTACTTGTTTTAACTACATACTTGATTGGAATGACAAAGAAAGGACTACTACTATTTCTCCTGCAAGCCATTTTAATATTTCTATTTCCCTAGATGAAGTTTCTCTAAGTAAACATGACTATGGGTACTGGGGTGCTTCATTTTATAATGAAAGCCTAAAAGTAATTCCTTGTCTTGTATTCCTCTTCACATACATACATGTATTTATCCTTCCTACACCACACACAGAATCACAATCCTGCAACTGACTGAAGTGAATATGTTTTATGATGTATTTATTTTTCTCTCCAAACTCTGAGAGAAAAACTGGCTAGAAGCCCATGGCCATTAAGAACTCATTGCTTGCCAAGCAGCTACTGTTATTTGTTCAAAACACATTCATAGAATTGCCACTGCAACAACTTGGAAAGTAATTTAAAATCACACCATCATTTTCCATCCTCCAGCAACTTTACATTTCAATGCCTCACTGAACATTTCAGGAATAATCAACAGGACTCAGATCTTTCTCTTTTAACTTGCAGGCTACACGTTTGAATGGTAGAGATGTAATGTCTTGGGAGGTTTGACTAAACTCCTTTTTCTTCTTCTGCTCTTTTTCTAACTTTCCCCTCTTTCTTGTTTTTCTTTCTTTTTACAAATTTTTTTTTCTATTGATTTCAGAGAGGAAGGGATAGAAACATCAATGATGAGAATCATTGATCAGCTGCCTCCTGCACGCCCCCTACTGGAGATTGAGCCTGAAACCTGGGGCATGTGCCTTGACCGGGAATGAACCATGACCTGATTCATAGGTTGTCACTCAACCACCGAGAAACACCCACTGGGCTCTGTCTTGTTTTTCACTTTTTTTCCTCAGAGCTCTCACTTCTCCCATCAGATCAATGGTCCCTTTTATAAGGATAATTTGCATCTCTAACATCTTTTTGTGAGTGTGGTAAAATAACACAACATCAAATTTACCACACTAACCATTTTTATTTTTTATTTATTTAAATATATTTTATTGATTTTTTACAAAGAGGAAGGGAGAGAGATAGAGAGTTAGAAACATCGATGAGAGAGAAACATCGATCAGCTGCCTCCCGCACATCTCCTACTGGGGATGTGCCTGCAACCCAGGTACATGCCCTTGACCGGAATCGAACCTGGGACCTTTCAGTCCGCAGGCCGACGCTCTATCCACTGAGCTAAACCGGTTTCGGCCACTTTTAGTCTTTAGTAATTAACTGTCTTGGAATTATTTATCCACTTCCCTGTGTCTTAGTTCCATAACTGGAGTGTACATCTTGTATTTTAGTTGTAATACCAGTTTGTTCCTGGGAGCATGACCGTGCAGCTTCCCTAACTCTTTCATTTCTGGATTGTACATCTTGGAAGGTAAAGACTGCATCATTTACTTATCCTTTCTTCGGTAACTGAGTACTTACTGTTTTTATCCCTGAGCTAGGGTTACAAACTGCCATGGGGCATGCTCCCTCCTTTTAAAATATTCCCATTTTAATGGGGCTACAGCACTAGAGCACATCATTATAATGCAGTATGAAAATGGTTTCAGAGGAGCCCTGGACAGAGCTAACTTTACCTAGGGGAACTGAAGAGGGCTTACGTATCTTGACATTTCCGCATTAACAAATGGCCCACTGAAAATCACAGCAGTTCCTTCCATGTGATCATTCATGGTTTTCACAATTGATTTTTCTGTCTCTGTAGAGAAGCCATTAGCCTTTTCATGCATTTGCCTGCAGGATCCACACATACGTTTTAAACTACTAATTGTTGGGAAAAATAGTCTGGGCCTCAGGAATTAGAATGACAACCCTCACTCCCAATTCCACTTTATGATGGATACATATAACTGCCCCTCCCTCAAACACAGTGCCCCAGGGGCAGGGAAGTGTCAGGATACACGGGTTACGTCCCAGGAGCCTGGATAATTGATTTGGAAAGTACAGGTGGCACTCATTTCTCAAGAGAAGGCATGGTAAAAATTTGAGAGATTACATCATTTTCAATGATGGTGGGAAACTGATAAAGAACTATCTTCACTTTTCTTGTTATGAAGCCCATATCCAAAAGCCTGATCAATACAGCTGATTTAACGGGTTAAAGAAGGGAAAACCTTTTCTTGCCTCTGATAGGCCAGCCTTAGTTAAAGGTCAACACTGGGAACTGAGAATGTAGTCAACACACCCATCTCAGCTACAGGGGCTGAAAGTGATGGGGGGAGGGGGTAATATTTCCAAAGAGAAAAGAGCAACACCATCACTCCCAGGAGAATGAATGGGTGGGTGCCTGGCAGGTTAAAAGAACCAATATTCACTTTATCTCACTTTTCATTCGGTATAATAAGGGAAGGGGGACTGGACAGGCAGAGAGGACCAACCCAGCATTGTCTGGTTCTAAGGATTGATTGGACCAAGTACTATATCTACTGTCCACTTCTCTGGTTCTCTTCATTGTATCACAAGTTAGAATTTTTACAAATCCCTAGAAAAGCTGCTCCTTACAATGAGTATACAGAATTTTAGTACACTATTGTTTAAATGTTGAAAAGGGTTTCTTTCTTTTTCTCTCATTGCATGTTGGCTTTTCACAGTGTGCAATTTTGCTGCATTTATAATCATTATGTATTTTGTTTTGGGAGAATGCATTTTGTCATTAAAGCTTTTCACACAACTAGAGGAATGATCATCTTCACTATCAATATCCCAGTACAGCCTGCTTTCCCCGCCCCCATTACTTTCAAATAGGTTGCAAAACTCAGACGGATAGCAATTGAAGGGAAAACTAAAACCAGTTTGATTTTCTTAATAGAGAAATAATTAATTTGTACATGGCAGCATTAGAGAACTATTAAAAAGACTCCATGCATTCCTTTCACTTTCCCTTTCACAAAGTCACCATTTAAATCTAGCCCTGTTTGTGGTATAATAATGTAGAGCTTGTGCACAAAGTGACAGTAAACTAATGCAAAGACTTTTCTCATGAATAGGAGAATGAATGTTTTTTTTTTAATTTCAAGGAAACTATTTAAAATGCAATCTTTGAAAAATATAATAAAGCCAAATATAAATATTGTGAGCAGATGTTTCTTAAGAAGTTTCTGAAATGAATAGTCACCATCTGGAACCATTAACAATGAGAAGGTAAGCAAGCACCTGTTTCTTTTCTTTAAAAAGATTTCATCTTTGTATCAAATTATAAACAAGTACGGCAGTTTCCATAAAAATGCAATAGCCTATTTACCAAACTGTTAAGAAAAATATTGATAAGAATATAGATGGTTTAGAAAAGTGTGCTAAAAGGTTTAGTCTGTTTTCAGATTTCTTTGCTTACTCATAATTTTTTAAAGAATCAAACTCTTCCAAGTGGGAGCATGTTCTGCATTTTTACAGACATGCACAAAGCCTGAATGGACACTAGCATTGCCACCACCAAGGCGTCTATTTGCCCATTACCACATTTTACTAGTAGGTGCTGCACAATATGAGTTGAACCTATAAGCCTGGCAGCCTGAGAACTTGATTGCATTAGGGGCCTCAGTGAATATTCTGTATATTTGTAATATGGTTTTGCAGCAATTTGCACGAAGAGGCAGAGTCTTTTGTTTCATCCTTTGAATCAGGGCTAAACTAGTGACTTGATTTAGCCAATAAAATGCAGCATGAGGGACAGCATCCAGTTCTAAGCCTAGCAGATGTTTTGCACACTTTCATTCTTTCTTGTGGGACCCTGCGTAAATAAGCATGGGCTAGCCTGCTGGAGGACGAGAGATGCCGCGGAGGAAAGGCCAGGTATGTCTGTGAAGTCCTCCTAAAGCGGCTTGCAGCCAACCAACTCCCCAGCATGTGAGAGAGCCAGTCCAGATCAGGTTCTTAGCCTTTCGCCTGTAGCAGGAGGGTTTTGGTTTCTTGATGCCTAATGATTGACAGTGGGTAATGCAAGCTGTTAAAAGATTTGAAGAACTTCTGGCTGCTGCCTTTTTATCTCCTTGAAATACAGGGAGATAGAAACAGTTGCAGGGATACAGTTAAAAAAAAAAGGAGGTGCTGGGATTTACAGGTAGATTTCCTTATGCAGGTTGGAGGTTCTAAATAAATGAAACAGAAAAAACATATTGAGTGAGTATAAGGATATGGTTATCTTACTGAAGGACATAATTTATTTTTAATAATTTCATCATTTTTAATATAATTACAAATTAGGCTAATCTCTTGGTTGAAACCCATCCTTCTTACAAGCGAATTCTTTTTTTATTGAATTTATTGGGGTGACATTGGTTAATAAAAACAAATGAATTCTTGTTTCAACAGTTGGTTCCACATATTATATGCTCTTTTAAAATAAGTCAGTCAGAGAAAGACAAGTATCACATGATCTCACTCATGTGGAATCTAATGAACAAAATAAACTGATGAACAAAATAGATCCAGAGACATAGAAGCATGGGACAGACTGACGAATCTCAGAGGGAGGGCAGGATGGGTGAGTAGGGAGAGATTAACCAAAAACCTTATGTGCATATATGCATAACCCATGGACACAGACAATAGTGTAGTGAAGGCCTGGAGGTGTAGGGTGTGGGGGTATGGGGTGGAGAGCATCAATGCGGGGGGACATCTGTAATCTGTAATACTTTCAATAATAAAGATAAAATTTTAAAAATATTCAATTAATTAATTTATAAATTAATTCTACTTGTTTCCTGGCTAATTAATCTTCATTATAGTAGTTTAACTATAAGTGAATTAATTGGACTATATTAACTCCATTAGCAGATTGATCTGATAGCTTTTGACACTGGGTTTCAAAGAATTAAGCAATCAAAGGTTATTTTTCATATTTGTGATGATCATTTATTGGTGACCTCCCTGGCATCTATCTTCCACTTTTTCCTTTATCCATACTCCAAAATTTATTTTCTTCAGTCATGTGATTTGGGTGGGAATAATCTAACTCCAAATTCCAGGTAAGGGCTCCAATTGGCTTATGTCCCATGGCCACTTGTGTTGGTTCTGGAGTGAAGCACACACAGTCAAAGCTAATGAGATGCAAGGAGATGTTTGCTGGAATTCTGATGTGGAGAAGCCTGTTTCCCTGCATGTACGGGATATGGAATTGTGGAAGTCACTTTTATGCAAGGAGAGGAGACTAGAGTTGCCAGAAGGCCACAAAACAGAGCCAAAGGTGAAGCCAAACCATGGAGAGCAGATAAAAGACATGCATCTTTGGAAACATTGTTTGACCTGCTGAAAAGAGCCTTGTCTGAAGTTGATTTTGCCTCTAGAGTTTTCATGGATGTGACTAACAAATCCCTGTTATTATTTAAGGCAATTGAGTTGTTTTACCTTCACTTGAAACTGAAAGATACTGACTGATACAACCTCTATCTCTTATTTTCTTGCTTTGCTTCAAGCACCCCAGTTCAGAACTTCTTTCCTCTTTCCTGGCCTATAGCAGTAGCCTCTTAACTACCTTCCTTCTTCCAGTCCACGCTGCTCTGATCTATGCTTTGTTACAGGATTAATATCTCAGTTACATATGATCATACCTCCTTGCTCAAAACACTTCAATGACTCCTCAATGCCTACTGCACTAAAAACAAATATCTCCTTTTGACATGCCAGGCCCACTTCAGTGTGCCCCAGCTGTCCTCCTTAAAGCTTCCTGTGGCCTCCATTCCATGTTGGTAGGTACAGAAGATCTTTTCTAATCTTTTTCTTATTTGACAGATCAGTAGTGTTTAACATTAGTAACTGCTCTGGTTTGTGTGATACAACAGTCTCTTTTAAAAGTCAGATCCTTCTTTACCCTGTCATCAAACATTGGAGTTTTTCCAGGCTGTATTCTAGGGTTGTTGCTCTTCTCAGTTCATGCACATGTGCTGGATTTACAGTTCCTTTTAAATGCCAATGAATTAGAAATCTAAACTCCAACTGAGATTGCTCCTCTAAGTTTCAATCCCCCAAATCCACTTGTCCATTGGACATCATCATCTCAGACTAGTCACCTTATGCTCAAACCTGCCCTTCCTCCAGGGTTCCCACCCCCATGAGTAGTTAGATCACCTATCAAGGTGATCAAGCCAGAAATTTGGAAGTCATGTTTGGCTCCTCCATCTCCCTAATCCTTCAAATCTAACCAAATGCCAAGTCCCATTAATTCTACCTGCTATACATCTCTTGACTTTGTGACTTCTCTCCATTCCCTACGGTCACCATCTAGTACCAGCCATATTCACCTGTCCCCTGGTCTACTACAACAGTCTCCTAATTGGTTTCCAGGCTTCCACTCTGGCTTCCTTTCTTTTCTGTCTCCACCTGAATATTATCTTTTCAAAATACAAAAATGTGATCATGCCACTCTCTTGTATATAATCTCTCAGTGACTTCCCAATGCCCTGAGAATCGAGTCCAAATTCTTCCCATGGTCTCTAATGAGCCAGCCCCCTGCCAGCCTCGCCAGCCTCATCTTGGGGCCATTCTCCCTTTTGCTTTGCTCACCACACTCTTCTTTGTCTGTAGGCAGCACCTACTATCTCTGCTCCAGCAATATTCTCGTCCTCCTTTCTGCTGCCCAAACCCAAGGCTCTAGTTCACATACCCTTCCCCAATGCCCCAGATTGCCAGCAAACCTCTCTCCACCCTGTGTCCCCTCCTTTTTTTTAATTGCTCATCACAATTGTATGACCTGTTCAGTGTTTGTCTGCTTGCCTGGACCTTAAGCTCCATGAGGATGGGAACTGTCTGTTTTGTAATCTTTGATCCCAAACTATTTTTTCCTCTGGGAAAAAATACTTTGGAGAAAGAAAATGAAATCCAAAAAGCACCTTTTGGGTGCTTACCTAAAAATAAATATAAGTTAGTTATTTTTTAAAAATTTATGTTTGCATAAACAAAGAATTGGAAATAAATGTAAAAGGAAGTTAAATAATTTGCATAAAATAAACATCCTAATAGTAAAACATTTTTAGCTTGTATAATAAACAAGTGTTTACAGATGCTTTCTTATTTTTTATTTTTTAAAATATATTTTTATTTATTTCAGAGAGAAAGGGAGACGAAAAAGAGATAGAAGCATTAATGATGAGAGAGAATCATTGATTGGCTGCCTCCTGAACACCACCCACGGGGAATTGAGCCAGCAACCCAGGCATATGCCCTTGACTGGAATTGAACCCTGGACCCTTCAGTCCACAGGTCGAGGTGGACTGAGCTAAACCAGCTAGGAGCAGATGCTTTTTTAAAAAGAATATTTCAAATCCATTATTTAGCCCTAGTTGGCCTTGACTAAAAGATCATGGGTTCCATTCCAGTCAAGGGCACATGCCTGGGTTGCGGGCTCGATCCCCAGTAGTTGTGCAGGAGGCAGCTGATCAATGATTCTCTCTCATCATTGATGTTTCTCTCTCTCTCTCTCCCTCTCCCTTCCTCTCTGAAATCAATAAAGTATATTTTAAAAGAACCCGTTATTTAAATAAGTCTCTTATAAGGCCATACATTTGGGAAAGTAAAGAAGTAAAAATTCTCAAACCTCTCAAACATATTTCTATCTTTATACTTATTTGTTATGATGGAGGAAATTGCTGATAAATATCTTAGATGATGTAGAGAGATAATTGCTAATTACAATGTCACAAGTTGAAAATTTGAATTATAAATGATCAATTGTCATTATATGGGGTTCCTTTGGATAAGATCCTTTTAAAAAGTAGTCTAAATTTTAGTTTAATGCATTTAAAAATAAAATTTATGCCACTTAGCAAAAGAAAATGTGGGCTGATTGTTAGTTCAGCCTTTGTATTTGGGTAAATGAGTCAGAACCTTCCAGAACCTAAGCTTTTCTTAGGTGGTAAACTAAGATTCTTGGAAATCTTTAACTCTTTGTAACCACATGAGCATTGTTCAAAAAAGCTAAAGTTTGAAAGCTTTAGAGAAGGTGAGAGCACAGACTACAAACTGATTTTAGTTTCATTCACTCAGAAAACAGTTATTCCCTATGCCCATCAGTTATCAGGGTTTTAGGATCGCTCTCAAATACTGGTGCTCAGCTTTTTAAAAATTAGCATATTATAACTGAATTTAGGGCCAAAAATATACTAACCATAATTTTAGATATTTTGTGATCTTAATGATAATAATTTATTCTATTTATAGCTCTATGCTAAGTGCCCTGTATACATTATCTTGTTTAATCCTCACAACAATTCTATGTGATAGGTACTTCTGTTTTCTTTCTCTCCCCCCCCCCCAAGGGGGTACTATAATTTTCTATTCCCTTTATACAGTGGAGGCAACTGAGGCTCAGAGAAGGTAAGTAACTCATGCACAGTCACACAGATAGGGGGAGCTAGAATAACACAGCATGTTTTCTGACTCCGAAGTCAGTAGAGTTAGCCACCGTGGCGCACTCCCACTGTCAGATTATGAATTTGCATGTTACTGTTCTGGTCAGGCAGGTGGCAATGATGCTAGCAATTTCCAATTACATAATCATAAAAAGTTTAATTTGATACCATATTTAATTTTTCTCATTTCTCACAAGAAATATGTTTCCTCCCAAAGAGTTTTAGCAATCAAAAACATTTCTTTCGTCTAGGAAATTAAAGGTCTTCGCTTATCTCAGGACAATTAATGGCTATCAGTATTGGTTTGACTTCCAAATACTTCTATTTTAACATAATTTAAATTCTATCTATGTAGATGAGCCCTGCCTAGTTCCCTATCAGGCCTGAAGTAGGATATCCTGGAAGTCGGAAAACCAGTCTGATGGGAAGGGCTGCCCAGAACTCAGAATGCAGTGGTCCGTGGGACAGGAATTGCCCTAAGGAAGATGAACTAGACACACACGTTAAATATGGGAAAGTTTCCCCCCAAAAATAAATGCAGCTAACCATAGATTTGGAAAGGCTGGAGTCCCACTAAAACAATTATCGAGCACCCGTCCTCTGCCAGGAGCTGTGCTCCCCATTTTCTTGCTACTCCCTCTTCACCCCCACCCCAAGCCTCCTGTGCTGGTCAGAGTTTGGGGTTCTGCTGAAACATACATGCATCTCACTTTTCCCCTGCCTCTACCCAGAGACACATCATTAGGCCCCTACTGGCAGTGGAAAGGGCTGCAGACAGGCCAGTCCCTAAGCCCAGCTCTCTGTAGCAGGCCCTTAAACCGGTTTACAACCACCCCACCCCACTTCTCTGCCTGCTCCTTGGCCTGTTATTACCGGGATTATGCTTCAGGACAGAAGTGGTTGGGGTGAGTGAGGGCAGAGGCCCAGCAAGAAAATTCCTAAACAGCAGATAGGAGAAATCGTAAAAGTAGTGAGTGCTTAGAATTTACGACCTGCCAGTACACTACCTTTGTAACCTCCAGCCCAAGCAAAGTAACATTACTGCATGTCACAGCCGAAGAAGCTGAAACTGAGAGGCTGTGACATCATGGCCACAAAGGCCGTGCAGAACTGGGGTTGAACGCCTGAAATGTCTGATTTGAATCCGACAGTCTCTACTGCAGGAGGTGTGTCTGAAGGCAGAGGTCCAGACCTCACTGCCTGCTAGAGTCCCAGGATTCCTCAGCTCCAGGCCAGCTCGTGCGGGTGGTGACAGTCACGGGACATTGCCCTTTGCTTTCAGGAGAATATAGTCTCACTTCCTCTGGGGCTGGAGCCCAACAAGTGTTCCTGCTCTTGGTTGCATTTTCCAATCTCTTCTCCTTGTTTCACGGGTTTAAATTTATTTTATCTTGAAAAATATCAAGACCTTGCTAACGGCTTTCAAATACCCATCTTTTCTTTCTGTTCTTTGTTGCCCAACCTCTTAAACGTGGTCTACACCAGGGAGGGAGGAAGGATGAGTTATTGTTTAATGGGTAAGAGTTTCGGTTTTTATAGGACAAAGGCTGTGGCGATGGATGGTGATGATGGTAGCATAACATTATGAATGTATTTAATTCCACTGAACTGTACACTGAAAAATGGTTAAGATGATGAATTTTATGTTATGTGTATTTTATTTTTTTGAATATATTTTTTTATTGATTTCAGTGAGGAAGGGAGAGGGAGAGAGAGATAAAAATGTCAATGATGAGAGAGAATCATTGATAGGCTGCTTCCTGCATGCCCCACACTGGGGATTGAGCCCGCAACCCCAGCATGTGCCCTGACTGGGAATCAAACTGTCACCTCCTGGTTCATAGATCGCCACTCAACCACTGAGCCACACCAGCTCGGCTCAATAGCTATTATCTGTATTTTAACCACAATAAAACAAATTGGAAAAAGTGGTGTGTACACCATTGCCCCTGCTTGGATGAATAGCTGCCCTAGCTCTCCAGGACAGAGGAGTTTCCAATCCCCCCCTACACCCTCCCCCCCCCCTCCAAAAAAAAAAAAAAAAGAAAGAAAGAAAAGAAAAGAAACCTGAAACAATCCTACATCCTTATTTCTCCCTCACTGTGGGGCATGTTCACATTTAGAGTTAGGAATCTGCCTTTCTCCATCCACTGAAGCAGGCATAGCAACTAACCTAGTGGTCTTCCTTCAATTCTGCAGCATTTGACGGGTGAAGTTCTCCTTCTGGATATTTCTTTACCCCCTTTCTTTATCCTCAGTAGATGACAGTCTATGATTTCCTTTCTCCTAACAGCTCCTTCTCCATCTCCTTCATGAACTCCTGCTTCTATCGCCAAATTCTGTTCTCAGACCACACAAGGTCAGGCAGGTGTGGGTTCAAGTTCTAGTTCTTTACCTGTGAGATCCTTGAGCATGAAAAGTTATTTAATGCCCCCAGTGCTTAGCTTATTCAACCCCCCTGAATCTGTAATATAGGGTTAATGATACCTATGTATAGTGTACCGTGGGGACTAGAAAGGAATATTTAGAACATTTAAGATAGTTCTTGGCAGAAAGTAAGTCCTCAATAAAAGAAAGTTATTGTTACTACTTCGTCTTTTAGGTTTTGTATTTCTTTTTCAAGATAAAATATTACTTTGTCATTTCTATGCAGCCTCAAGTTTCTTTCTAGCTCCATGACCATATTCCAATTGCCACCTTTACCAGGCTGTCCTCCAGCTCTATACATTCAAAATATCTAAGACCAAAGCCATCATAATCCCCTCCAACCAGCTCTAAGGGTCTCTTTCTGTTTCTAGGTTTCCCTGGCATCCAGGTTCAAACACTCCAGGCTGTTTTTGACTCACTCTTCTCTCTCCTCACCCACGGTGGTCAAGTCAGCCCCAAATCTGATTGGCTCTATCTGAAGCACATTCCTTGTGTCCCTCCTCTCCTTTTGATCCCTAGTGTCACAGCTGGGACTGCTGCCTCCCATCTCATCTCTGCATTTAGTTGTCATGTCTCTTTAATCTACTCCTTTATGGAACAGTTCCTTGGTCTTTTGTTGACTTTTATGACCCTGTGGCTTTTGAAGATTTCAGGTCAGTTATTTTGTAGAATGTCCTTCAATTTGGGTTTTCTTGATGTTTCCTTGTGATTAGATTCACATTGTACATCTTTGGCAGAAGTATCACAAAAGTAATGTGCTCTTCTCATTATATATCAGATGGTGACAATTTTAACTTGCCCCATTAGAGGTACCCCTGTAAAGGTACTCTCCTCTCCTTCATAATGAATAACTATGTCAATATCTCACTCCTCTTTAAACTCTCTACTTATTCATTTACTTATTTACACCTGTATGGGCTCATGATTTCTATTTTATTAAATAGATTACAATTTGCTACTGTTGTTATTTAATTTTATGTTCACATCCTGTCTGTATTGGCCAATGGGAGCCCCGCAAGCTCACCTCTGTGTCCTTTGACAGGTTCTCACCATTGTTTGAGCACTTTCTTGGTTTCTGGCATAAGGTGTTTCAAAAGCTGCTCTTGTACTTTCTTAGTCCTAGCTCTAGACTCAGCCAGTCTTCCAAGGAGCCCTCATTTTTTTTTGGTGGAGAATAGTATTTAGAAATCAATATTTGAGCAGTAGGTTTGTTCAGTAGGGGACAGAGCTAGGGAATATACAAAGACATACATTTACCTCAATATTTCTTTTTTGTTGATATATATATATATATATATGGAAAACCATATATTTTTACCTACACTAATTACAATCTAACACCACAGAGTTTATTCTAGTTCTCTCCCTTTCCATAAAAACCTGATTCCTATGATCCTTATTATATTTTTAATTTGATCAATTGTGGAAATATAGCTAATCTCTCATTTCTTCCATCACCTTTTCCCCTACAAAGAAGCCTTCCTCCTCTGTTTGGGCTCTGACTCCCCATGCCAGAGGCTGCCCCTCTGCATGGACACCCTCCTCACCCCTCCTGGGCTTTGACATCCCATACCCTCCCCTTCACGTGGGTGTCCCATGTCTCCATTGTGCTCCAGCTTTGCCTCCCGAAGCTGGGCCACCGTGGCTCCCTCTCTCCCTAGTCATGGAGGCCTACTGTGCTCCATCCACCTAAAAGGAAAGAAGAGGGGAATGGTGGGGAGGGAAGGAAAGGAAAAGACAGGAGAGCCCTGGCTGGTTGGCTCAGTGGATAGAGCATCGGCCTGTGGACTAAAGGGTTCCAGGTTCTATTCCAGCCAAGGACACATGTTGGGGTTGCGGGCTCAATCCCCCTCAGTAGGGGGCATGCTGAAGGCAGCTAATCAATGATTCTCTCTCATCATTGATGTTTCTGTCTCTCTATCCCTCTCCTTTCCTCTCTGAAATCAATAAAAATAGATTAAAAAAAAAAGACAGGAGAGGGGAAAGGAGGAGCAATACCTAATGTTTTTGTTTCTAAAAAAAGACAAAGGTAAGGTAAATATGGTGAAATGTTCAGATTTAATGAATCTTGGGTAATGAATAGGTATATGAGTGTTTTTTATAGTATCCTCTGTGGTTTGCTTTTTAAACTCTACTTGGCAAAGCTTTTTCTTTTTAAGTTTCCAGTCTATTACAGCCTAATACCTTTGTAAATGCAATAAAAATGAATATCTAGAAAAAGCACACAAAGATCTATAAAACAGAGACCCTCTAATATTTATAATCACATTCAACAGACACAGGTGCCCCTGTGAAACTGCTATGAAAGTTCCTAAGTGCCTCCTCCCATTTCTACACTCCTCTCCCTGTCGACCAGAACAACATTGTCTGGACCAGCAGCTGTTCCTGGCCCACAGTTTGAGTACCACTGCATTCCAGGCTTTTTCATGTTTGAACTGTGACATGAAAAAGTAAAATTAAAAAATAAAATGAAACCAAGAACCCCACTTCTACTGTGAAAAGTCACAGGTGTGCTCTTGGAAAATGCTGGTGTGTAGCCCAGCTGGAGCGGCTCAGTTGGTTGGATGTGGCCCCTGCACCGAAAGGTTGCCGGTTGGATTCCCGGTCCGGGCACATACCTAGGATGTGGGTTCCAACCCCGATTGGAGAGCTTATGGAAGGCAACCAATCTCTCTCTCTCTCTCTCTCTCTCTCTCTCTCTCTCTCTCAGCATGTCCTTGGGTGAACATTTAAAAAATGTGGGTGTCTGGGTGAAGCCTCCAGATCACCTTTTGTCGGCCTTCATTCCATTGTCAAAATATCCTGCCAAAATAATGATGTATGGAGACTGGCAGGGCTGCTCTGAGCCTGACTTCTGGGAATCTAGAGAGGAAAAGAGGGAAGAGAAGTCCAGAGAATGAAATGGCAGCAGACAGAGCCACCAGAAAGCCTCTTAGAAAACAAGAGGACTTCTGTGAGGGAGGAAGTGGGCAAGCCCTTGTGAAGAGATGACATGGGAGAAACTGCATCTGCATTTCTGGAGCTTCCCTAGACAAGGCCCTATTCTTTCCAGTCCGTTCCCAGTTCCCGAGCCTGAGTCACTTGGGGAGGCCTGGCGGCCGTGCTGAAAACCCCGCCTTTGGCTCTGGGATCTGCAGACAGGCCAAATCCTTGGGCGTCTTGCCTTTTGTCATCTCTGTGGAGATTTGACAGACACTGTTGTTTCTGGGACCCCTGTAAACAAAATCCCTGTGGAAAAGGAGAGATAAGGAACAGATGTGATCACCACAATCTGAAAAACAAAACAAAGCAGAGCAGAAAGCCAAGGCGCTTCACCATGTTCTCCACCGGCCAGTACAGACAGGGGGGAAGCCAAGTTTCTATAGAGTCTGACTTCTTGGCATGGGCGCTCTGCGTGGGCAGTGGGTGTCCCACAGCAGGAGGAACTGGGCTCTCTCCCATGTTTCCTAGGAAGGTCTGTGTGTATAGGGAAACCATTTTGATGTGAAAAATGTGTCAGGTTAGTGCCCTCTCCCCAGGGGCCTCAAGGATAGTTTTGGTAAGTGTCAATTTCCCAGCAAAATATTGACCAGTTTTTTTAAAGTACATTTAACCTGGATTTTCCATAACCGTTGCAAGTGGTTGTTGTTGTTTTCAATGAACTCTTTAGCGCTGCCATGTGGAAAATATTGTTTCTCATATTTCCTGTTTGAAGGCTTCAGATTGATTATTCTTCATGCTAATGGTGGTGCTATCCATGGCTGACAGCTTGAGAAGGGGCGCTGAGGACTTTCTAGAGGCAGAGGTAAGGCCTGGACATCACTCCCAGGTGGTCTGAAAAGGGGGGTTCCAGAAACCAACTCCAAGTATTCTGGGTCTGGCGTCCTTTCTCAACCCATTCCTCAGAGCATTGCTGCTTGTTCTATAGGATTGTTTTCCTTCCAATGTATAAACTGGGGGTTTTGGCTGCATGTGCTCATTAAGAAAACCCTTGTCACTTGCCACAAGTGTAGAAAGAATGTTCCAAATGTTCCTGGAAAACGTTCAGCCGGTTCACATCCATGCTTAGGTTCTCCCTACAATTTTCTCTACCCCCCCCCCCCCCCAAGGCTTTGGGCAGAGCGATTGCACTCTTTCAGCCAGGCAGACTGGCTGGGCGTAGGTAACGGATGAAGTCATTGCCGTGGATGACTAACTGACATTGTAAAGTTCTTTGGGGATGGGTGAGGGGGGTTCCTGGGCTGGGCTCTGTGAGTGCGGCCAAGAAATAAGATTTATAACAACCCATCAAGGATTTAATACCCTTTTGCGGACATGCTCCCAAATGGAGCTTATTAAATACAGACAGGCTTATTCTAAAGCAAAGAAACTCACTGGGTGTAAAAGTAGAGCCTTTATTTCCAAACATTTATTCAGTACAGGGTATTTCCATTTAGATGTAATTTTTCTGATGCTGGTTGAGCCTATTTATTCTAATTTCTAATTACAACAGAAAATGTCTGGCATTGAATTCCTTGGCTATGAATTCCCCCCCAGTTGAGGGCTTGAAATTGTTCCATGGTTTTTAAAATATTTTAATCTGTTTTTGTCTCTTCCCTCTACATTTATTTTGTGAAAGAAGCTAGCACAGGTACTAAAGCAATGGCACAGTGGAAAACTAACCCTAGTGGATCAAGGAGGATTAACTTGCATTCAAAATAATGACTCAAGAGAATGAAAAGACAAGCCACGGACTGGGAAAAATGCTTTGCAAAACACATATTTAATAAGGGACTTGTATCCAAAATATACAAAGAAATCCTAAAACTCAGCAATAAAAAAGCAATCCAATAAAAAAAAATGGGCAAAAGATCTGAATAGACATGCATCTAAGAAGATAGGCAGATGAAATAAGCATGTGAAAAGGTAATCTACAACTGTGCCATTAGGGAATCGGAAAGGAAAACAATAATGAGATACCATTGTACACTCAGAATAGTGAAAATCCAAAACAACTGACAACACCGAATACTGACAAGGATGTAGAGTAGAAGGAACTCTCATTCATTGCTGGTGGGAATGCAAAATGGTACAGATACTTTGGGAGGTAGTTTGGCAGTTTCTTACAAAGCTAACCATAGTCATACGAAATGATCCAGCAATCATGCTCCTGGGTATTTACTCAAATGGAACCTTATGGCCACCCAAATACCTGCACACAAATGTTTATAGTAGCTTCATAATTATCCCAAAGTGGAAACAGCCAAGATGTCTTTTGATAGGTGGATGTGATAAACTGTGGTACATCAGACAACAGACAAAAAGAAATGAGCTATCAATTCATAAAAAAACATGGAGGAAATTTAATGTGTATTTCTAAGTTCAAGTCAGTCTATAAATTAGGCTACATACTTTATGATTTCAACTACATGACATTCTGGAAAAAGCAAAAGTATAGAGACAGTAAAAAGATCAGGGGTTACCAGGGGCTTGAGGTGGGGAAAAGGGACAAAAGGGAGAAGGGAGAAAAGGACAAATAGGTGAATCACAGAAAGTTTATAGGGTAGCAAAACTCTTTGATATGATACTGTAATGGTGGATACACAATAGTGTACATTTGTCAAAACTCATAGAGCTGTACAATAGAAAGAGTGAATCCTAATATAAATTATAGCCATCCTATATAATAAAAGGCTAATATGCAAATTGTCCCCTCGACTGGGAGTTCAACCAGGGGGTGGGACTGGCCGGCCAACCAACCACGGCCCCTCCCGCCGGCTGGCCCAGCCCGATCGGCCTGATTAGGGCAGGCCAGGCAAGCTGGACCCCACCCATGCACGAATTCGTGCACCGGGCCTCTAGTTGTTAATAATAATATGTCAAAATTGGTTCATCAATTATAACAAATGTACCACACTAATGCAAGATGTTAATGGTTAATGATAGGGGAGGCTGTGTGTGTGTGTGTGTATGTGTGTGTGTGTGTGTGTGTGTGTGTGTGTGAGAGAGAGAGAGAGAGAGAGAGAGAGAGAAAAGTGGGATATATAGGAACTTTTTATGCTACTTGCTTAGTTTTTCTGTAAACCTAAAAATGTTTTAAAATATAAAGTCTATTAATTAAAAATACCCAATATGGCCCTGGTCAGGTGGCTCAGTTAGAGCATCGTCCCATACACCAAAAGGTTGTGGGCACATATCTAGATTGCAGGTTTGATTCCTGGTCAGGGCACAGATGGGAGGCAACTGATCGATATCTCTCTTTCTCAAAAATCAATAAAAACATATCCTCGGGTGAGGATTAAAGAAACAAACAAACAACATGACTCAAAATGGTCAGTTTTCATCATAAAGACAAACTCTGCCTTCTACAGCATCTCATTTCTGTGCTGGTTCCTTGAGGGCCCTTGTCTATCTTGTTCATTACTACATACTCATCACACATAGTAGGTTCTCATAAAGACTACTGAATGAATATGCTCAAAAAGGTTTTGCCATGAAAACTCTGCCCTAATGTTAGTTGCACAGAGACCTTGACCAAATGTAACCATTGCAATAGCAGTTAATACATATAGAATATTTAATGTGTGTCGGGCATTTTTCGAGACCCTTGACATGTAGTAATTAATCTCCTCCTCATAATAACCCTATGCAACAGGTGCTTATGCACAGATAAGGAAACTGGGCCAGGAAGAGTTTGAACACTTTGTCCAAGGTTATAGTACCAATAGTGATGCAGCCAGGATTTGAACCCAGAAAGTCTAGCTCCAGAGGCCACGCTCTTTTGACAACTCTGTTTAAATAGGATCGGAGAGAATAAAGAGATGTATCAACAAATTATCTCCTCCCTTAAGGAGATTTTGAATTAGGACAGCTAGGCAGGAAGACTACAAACAATAATAGAGGGCTGAGCTCTTTCCTGTGGAATGCTCGCTCAGGCCTAGCCCTAACTGACAGGTCAAGCTGGTGGTTTGTGTCTCTATGTGTCCTGGGCTGTTTTCCCACTACACACCTCACAGTCAACATTCAAGAGCTAGTAACATTACTTACTAATTGCTCCTCTGTCTCCCCACAATTAGACTCAAACTGCTTGAGGTCAGGGTTAACTTTTTATACTTCCGTCTACCAGCATGGTGGATGGTTAATAAGTGTTTTTCGACTGGTAACTGTTGGAAGGCTGACTGCTCAGTCAGAGGACAACTTTAAGTCAATATTTCAATAAAAATCGAGCTCAAAAGTTATGTGTTTGCTTTTATTAAAGAATGTTTCATGGCAAATTTTCACTTTACTTAGATTTAAAAATATACATATTTTATTGATTTTTTAACAGAGAAGAAGGGAGAGGGATAGAGAGTTAGAAACATCGATGAGAGAGAAACATCGATCAGCTGCCTCCTGCACACTCCCTACTGAGGATGTGCTCGCAACCAAGGTACATGCCCTTGACCGGAATTGAACCTGGGACCCTTCAGTCTGCAGGCCGACGCTCTATCCACTGAGCCAAACCGGTTAGGGTTATTTAGATTTTTTAATATTTATTTTTAATTTATTGATTTGAGAGAGGACGAGAGAGAAAAAGAGAAACATTGATTTGTTGTTCCACTTATTTATGTATTCATTGATTGAATGTGGCCTGACCAGGGATTGAACCCACAACCTTGGGGCATCGGGAAGATGTTCTAACCAACTGAGCTGCAGGGCCAGAGTCACTTTCTTTAGATTTGATTAACTGTGATAGTCATAGTGCTTGGTATTAGCCATATCTCTGATGGCTCATTAGAGGGCAAACTGCTTGAGTAAACCATTAACATATGGGTAGAGAAGAGCTGACCTTTGGATCCCAGAGTTCAGAGGTCAAGGGTCAGAAATCATCAGACCTAGTGAAAGTGGTCAATCTTTGGGAAATGGGAGATCTGTATTTAGCCTGATGCTGTCACAGTCTGTGTGACTGAGACAGATCATTTAACTTATCTGAGCCTCAGTTTTCCCATACATTACATGAAGCTAATTCTACCTGCCCTGCCTCCTACACAAGGTTTTTGTATCAACTGAGACTTTGGTGAGTGAAAGATTAGGATATTATAGAACTTAAAGAGAGAAGGTGGTGGGAAAAGATAGTGATGAAATACTCTGTGATTCATTTTATTATATTCTGCACCAGAGGGTTATTGTTTGAAACAGGGCAGCATGAAACCACTCTGGTTTGCTGTTTTAGATGTAAGAGCCTCTAGAAGGGAGTTTTGATCACCTGGGTCAAGGACTGCAGAAGGATACCAAGTGAATGCTCTTTTCTGTAATAAATCTATAAATAAATTTCCCTTTAATGGGTTTGAAATATTCATAATCATTCCACTGACGTGGAACTGAACCATCACAGTGAGAACCCAGTGCACGCTTGCCGATAATGGCAGTGATTTTAATAGTAGGTCTCCTACTGGGGGAAGATGTTAAACAAGGACTGGACCATTTTTCCACAACTCTCCTACCAGTTGATCAAATAAAAACCAACAGCTAATAAGTGCTGTCACCCATTCTATTTCATACTTGCTGAGAGCCCTCAGAGCACTTCAGTCATTGGCAGGCGGCAGAAACAATGACCAGATTACCCAAAAAGAGGTTTTCCAAGGAAGCTCAAAGTATCTCTTTCAGAATTTTAAAGGTACACTGTTGTAGCATCCTGACTGCGCTTACCTTTGGAGCCAGACATCAGCTTATAAGCAAAGGCTTTGAGAGCTAGAATTAGGATAAATTAGGAAGTGAGTGAGTGGTTGAAACAAGGATACAAATGCCTTGTCAACTCCCGTAGATGCTGCACTGGGTCCTGGCAGAGAGTCTGTCCACTGTCCAACCACCTCTATTCCTGCTTCCCATCCCCACGAGTAAGGAAACAGCCTTGGCAGATGTGCCATAGGTGCAATCCACCAGCGTGTAGATCGCCGAGAACTGTCGTGACCAGCTACTTTCCCCCCTGCCTCCTCGGCAAAGAGAGGTGGCACCAAATGAGAAGGAAGCCTCATTCTTAGGAACCATTTCAATGTTCAAATATGCTCACTGTCACTCTGGAGCAGAAGCCCAGGTAGAGATTGAGCTTGTGTGTGTGTGTGTGTGTGTGTGTGTGTGTGTGTGTGTGTGTGTCCAGTCTAAGGAAACCACTTTGCAGTTTGGAGAGGCAGTTTGGCTGTTAATTATCTGAGAGTGTGGACTTAAAGTGAGATATAGGAGGTAAAAGAATAAGAAGTGGGAAGAGCCTGGTCAGCTCAATGGTTAGCATTGACCTATGAACCAGGAGGCCAAGGTTTGATTCCTGATCATGGCACATACCCATGTTGTGGGCTCCATCTCCAGTGTGGGGCATTCAGAAGGCAGCTGATCAATGATTCTCTCTCATCATTGATGTTTCTATCTCTCTCTCGCTCTCCCTTCCTCTCTCTGAAATCAATAAAAATATTTATTTATTTTTTTTTAAATATATATATTTTTAAAAGTGGGAAGATATGTTTGGGGGCAAGGGTACGTCTCTGCAAGGTTGCAACTACCTGAACCCACACTGACATTGAGCTCCAGGATTGTGCCGCAGCCAGGACCATACAGAGAGGAAACACTGTAGTGGGGACAGTGCCCAGGGCAGTAGCTGGAATAGAACCAGCTAGAAGGTTCAAATAGAAGGTTTGGGGCCCCTCGCCCCAAGATGCCATTATAGATTGAGAACCCATCCATTTTTGAGCCTTTGGTTCATTTCTTCAAGGCATTCCAGATGCACCCCTGGACACTTACAGCCTCAAGAGACATTTACTGACAAGGGGAAGAGGGCTGGGAAGGGTGGAAGGTGTTTGAAACTAGTTTACCTAATCTTTCCAGGCCTCATTGTCATCATCTATAAAACAGGACAATAATAATAATTTCTACCTAATAATCTGTTGGGGGAAGGGTTAAATAAAAGAACATGTGTAAAGCATCCAGCAGTGTCTCACATGTAGTAAGAGTTCCGTAAATGACAGTTATTGTTTCACATGATACTTATCCTAGAATTGTTTGCAGATAGCAAGTCACTCCCATTTAGTTATAAGGAGCCTGGGAGCAGGCCCTGAGTGCAGTCATCTTCGTCTGTTTTCAGGGACTGAGGCCTCCTTGAAGATAGAGACCTTTTCTTATTCTAGACATTGTTCCTAGCAAAGAGCCTGGCATATGGTAAGCAATGTAGATGGTTACTATAGTAAATGGTAATCTATGTTTGCTGAATGAATGATTGAGTGAGTGAGTGAATGAATGAATGAAAACCACGCTAAAATGGAAATCTAAGAAAGAAGAGCAATACATGTGCCTGATTTGGTGTGTTTTGTTTTGTTTTGTTTTGTTTTTTTTGCTTAAAATTAATTCTCAAATCTTCTCTGTTGGGATCTTGGCTGACATACACTTGCTGGGGTTGACTGGATTATTTAATTGCTATTTTCTGTCTCTAACTACTGTGATTATGACTCAAGTAGTGGATACATTTACGGTGCTATGTAAATAACAATTATTTTAATTACGGTTTGACCTGTACAGTATATTCTGACAGCATAGCTGACTGAGCATTTGTGTATGTGCACTCTGGAGGGGGAGGGGGATCTGTTATGAAGATACAAAGAAATCTCCACTCTATGCACATGGCAATTTCAGAATTATAACATGGAGAAATAAAATACCACTGTAATTACAGCAAGTTTGTGGAAAGAAATTGTTTTGAAGTAGCATATAATCTAAGGGTATTGTATTTAGATGATATAAAGTCTAATTCTGTTGACACTATATTGTTTTTGGTGCCAGGAAAAAAAATGGTAACGGCAAATTTTCAGGCTTCCTATAAGAGTATGAAAGTGCCTTGGAGACTTAAGTGTGATTAAAGCAACAACAATTAGTGTAACATGCACAGCCAAGTGATTGGCATGTAGTAAATGCTCAGTAAGCATTAGGTATCATCACTTGGCAATAGCATATGTCTAAGTAAGCATTCGATGTAAATGATGTGCTGTGTGTATTTAAAATGACCTCCAGCCCTAACCGGTTTGGCTCAGTGGATAGAGCATCGGCCTGCGGACTAAAAGGTCCCAGGTTCGATTCCTGTCAAGGGCATGTACCTTGGTTGCGGGCACATCCCCAGTAGGAGGCAGCTGATGGATGTTTCTCTCTCATTGATGTTTCTAACTCTCATCCCTCTCCCTTCCTCTCTGTAAAAACTCAATAAAATATATTTTAAAAAAAATAAAATAAAATGACCTCCACAAGGAACTCAAATTTAATTCTATGACACCTGGTAGACCCTTATGAATTACAGCAACTGTTATTTATCTTTTTTTGCACTTGAAATGCACAAGGGATCATTGTAGACACTGGAGGGAGTGGAGAATGGTTGGGGTCCATGGGTAGGACACAGAGATGAATACCATAGTACCTGCTTTTACAATGAATAAAAGAGACAAGGCACTTGTGGAATAAAAAGAGGACTCTTACTGAGCCTTACTTCATGCCCGGCTGTTCTAAGTGCTTACTCATACTAACTCATTTAATCTCCATACAGATAAGGAAACTGAGGCGCAGGAAATGTAAGGAAGGTATCACAGCTAGCAAGCAGCAGACAAGATTCCAATGTAGGCTAACTGACCCAAGGGTCCACCTCCTGACCCCAACATTAAATTCCCCCCTGAAATGTGTGCACATAGCAGTAATACAAGTATAATCCTCAGAGCGTGGTAAGAAAACCACCACGGGTACATTCCAGCCCAGAGGTCGGGGGAAGGCTTCTCCGAATACTGACATTTGAGATGAGTTTGGAAAAACCAGGGGAAAGAAATGTCAAGCAAGAGAAAACAGATTCCTAGAGCCTTTGACAGTTCCTCCTCCACCCCAATTCTGGGGTACGTCCCTCCTCTGGACTTCTACACCCTTAGAACATTCCCTGCCATTGTCTGTTTTTTTTTTTTTTTTTTTGTCTCTTCCCAGGTAAATATAAGCTCTTCGGGAACAGAGACCTGCCTGGACTTCTCTGTACCCTGAGCAACTGGATACCCAGTAGCCGTCAACAGTAGGGTGGGAAGTAAATTATGGGGAATTCATACAATGGAATATTTTTGAGAAATGAGGATAAACAACCTACAACTTACAAGGGTTTACTGATATGATCTACCACCATGATTTTTTTTTCTGAAATTAGATCTTTTACAAAACAAAATGACTACATTTAACTTAAAATACCATATGCCCTACAGAAAAGTACATTCCTATAGTGCTAAGATATGTCGAACATGCAGCTCATTACTTGAAACATACTTTTGTGGCTAAATCAGTAGGACTATTGGAGCCACAGTAAACCTTTTAAATGCATATGCCATGGAGGATGAGTGCCTTTCAATGATCTGAGAAGTTAATATGGCATTTTAAATGAACATGACAATAACTCCTGCTTTTGTTCTCATTTGAATATGCTGTATTTTTCTACTCTACTCACACACTGAGGATGCTTACTCTAGTCTGGAAGGAAATCTACAGCAGTGGTTGCTGGAGGGGTGCTATTTGAGGGCATAGACAATAGAGGGAAATCAGGTTACACAAGAGAGGCTGAACAAATTTAAGAAATTCACAAAATTGCCAACTTATAATAATAAATGGATTCCCAAAATTCTTGCCAGGAACACTGTTTTTCATGTTATCAAATTCTGTCCCTGTTGTTATTGAAATGGTAGAATATTTGAAGCATATTTTTCCTTACACAAATGTTCCTGGCCTTAGGATCTGAGCCAGTTGATCCCTAATGCCTACACCACTCCCTAGGAATAACTTGAGCCCTTAGAAAAGGCCATTCCTTCTTAGAAGACTAATGTGCTTCCTGGAGATATGGAGGACTATTGGATTTTTAAAAAGATTCATTCCTGGAGTACCCAAACCTCTCCCTCTAGGGACTAGGTCATTTTCCCCTTCTTCGGGATTAACCCTAACTCTGTCCTTTTTCAGACACTCACGGACAAGCTCTGCGCTGCTTGTCTAAGAGCTGCTAGTTCATCCCTCGGGCCCTCTCCATGTCCATTTCTGACCATGCCTTTTCTTTTTCTTTTTTTAAATTTTATTTCTTGATCTTTGAGATAGGGAGGGAGAGAGAAACATCAACTTACTGTTCCATCTTTCCATGCATTTATTGGTTGATTCCTGTATGTGCCCTGACCAGGGATCAAACCCACAACCTTGGTGTATTGGGGCAATGCTGTAACCAACTGAACTACCCAGCTGGGGTCTGGCCGTGTTTTCTCCATGCACCAGGCAGAGACTCCTTCCTTCAGTGGATTAAAAAGATGATATTGAACATTATTTTACTCATAATTTGAAAAAGACTGGATTCATTCACTTTTCTCTTCAATAAGCATTTGATGATTACCTGGTATATGCCAAGCTCTATCTGCCAGGCACAGGACAGAGTGGTTTATGAAGCAGACAGGCTCCCAGTCTGCAAGGACTTAACAGTCTAATAGGAGAGACAAAAATAAGCTGAAGAAGAAGACAAAGATGAAGAAGGAGAAGGACAAGAACAAGGAGAAGGAGGACAAGAACTAGGAGAAGGAGGACAAAGAGAAGGACAAGGAGAAGTAACTCATCACAGAACTGTGTGATTATTTCTGTGAAAGGAAGAATAGGAGGGAGCACTCACAAAGAACAAACTTTAAATCCGAGATACGAAAGGTAGGAAGGAAGGCTTGTGTAGGGGGTGGAGAGAGGAAGGGATGGAGTGAAGTTTTCCAGGTGAGGGAACTGTGCAGGTCCAGAAGTGGGAAAGACCTTGATAGGTTTTAAGAAGTTAAATACCAGTGTAGAATGAGTGTAAGAAAAGAAAGTGATATGGGTGGCATTGGAGAGGTATGCAGGGCCACATATAGGAGTTTGGATTTTGTTTTAAATTAGATGAGAAGCCATTGAAGGATGTTAAGTAGGAAGTGACATTGGCCAGATTAATGAACAAGCATACTGACCATGAGAATGGCTGAAATTAAAAAGACAGATAAACATCAAGAGTTGGCAAGGGCACAAAGCAAATGGAACGCTCATACATTGCTAGTGAGAGCACAGATGGGTACAACTACTTGGAGTTTGCACCCCCTACAACCCAGCAATTCCACTCCTAGCTATATTCCCAACAGAAATGCATGCATAGGCTCACCAAATGAGATTGTGAATGTCAGGCATGAGAATGTTCACAACAGTATTATGCTTGATAGCTAAGAACTGGATACTCATAGCTATCAACAGTAGGGTGGGTAAGTAAATTGAGGGGAATTCATGCAATGGAATACTTCCCAGAAATGAGAATAAACAAACTACAACTTACAAGCAAGAACATGAATGAATTTCAATAACAAAGTGTTGAGTAAAAGGAGCCGGATACAGAAGCATGCACACTGTATGATTCTATTTCCAGAAAGCTTTAAAGCAGGCAAAACCAGTCTATAGTGTTGGACGTTAAGATAGTTGGAGCCCTTGCCAGTTTGGCTCAGTGGATAGAGCATTGGTCTGCGGACTGAAGGGTCCCTGGCTCGATTCCAGTCAAGGGCACATGCCTGGGTTGTGGGCTCAATTCCCAGTAGGGGGCGTGCAAGAGGCAGCTGATCAATGATTTTCTCTCATCATTGATGTTTCTATCTCCCTCTCTGAAGTCAATAAAAATATATATATTTTTAAAAAAGATAGTTGGGTATCCCAGGAAGGGAGCAGTGTGGGAGGGGCATGAGAGGATTTCTGAGATAGTGGTCATGAGTGTGTTCATTTTATGTAAAATCACTGAGCTATATATTTTACACAAAATCACTAAGTTATACATTATGACTTGTGTTCTCTTTGTATATATGTGATATTTTAACAACATATTTAACTTACACATAAAAGACAAGAGTTTACATTTAAAAAGAACACCCTGGCTGTTGCGTGGAGAATGGATTGACTATAGGCAAAAGGTGTAGAAAAGCAATTAAAGGATAATTCCTGGTGAGAGGAGTCTCTTGGGACTAGGTGGATGCACTGGAGACAGAGAAGAAGGGACAGGTTTGAGATTATTAGAAGGTAAAATCAATAAAACTCACTAATGGCTTGAATGATGAGCGGTAGGGAGAGAAGGGAGAACAAAGTGAACTCCTACATTTGGAACTTGGGCAGCTGAGAGGATGGTGGTGCTGTCATTACCTGAGATCGGAAACATTAGGAAAGAACTAAGTTTGGGTGAAAATCTCTGGCTTGTGAATCAGGACTTCCCACCACCTCTGTTGGTGTAAGGCTGGTCCCAGGAGAAATGGAGAAGGTTGAAATGACTCAGCACCCATAACCTTGCCAGTCCTGAAATGGACTCTGGACAGAAAAAGGGGGAACATTTCCATTCAAAATGAGGTATTCTCTTCCCAGAATTCCACAATCTCTCCTCCATTTCCTCCCCACTCCCTCACCTCTGGATCTAACAAGCAAATTCCCACTACCAGGAAGGCACCAAGGATATCCTTACATTCCTCTCTCTTGGCCAGAAAGTAGAAAATTCCTATCTCTTCCCCTTAGATCAGAGATAGTTGTAAGCAAAAAACCTCCACAACTTTTACTAGACAAAAAGAAAAGAAAAGCAACCCAAATACCACCAGCGACACAGGGGGACGGGAAAGTGGAGTGTTTTCTGAGTTGTCTCAGTTCTGACCCAAACGGTTCTGTCTACAAAGCTGCCATGCTGGGGCTGGCGGAGGTGTCCAGGGCACAGCTGGAGAGGTGGCCAGGGACCTTTTATGGTGAGCTTTGGAGGCTGTGTGCCAAGGATTCTGCAACTTGGTCATATACTAATAGTCATTGGGGAACCACAGTCAGATTTGCATTCTGGATGGATCCCCCTGGCAGTATTGTGAAGATTGCAGTGGGGCAAGCAGTTTGGGGGCTGTAATCAGTCTGGAGGAGAGATGCTGAGGACTTGAAATAGGGCCCTGGAGGCAAGAGGGGAGGAAAGGAAAATATGGTGCAAAGAAAGATTTGGAAGATAAATCTGGAGGCCTTAGAGATTGAACAGATTCAGATGGGGAGGAAAGAGGACGGGCTTGGAGGGGCCCTTGGGGTTGTGATAGCAACAACTGAGAGAATTTAGGGGAAGAAGCAAGTTTAGAGGAGTCATTTGAATTGGACCAGTTGAATCCTGACCTGGTCAGAGCCTAAATCCTGCTTCCAGGAAAATCCTCATTATTCAAGCCACATCCCCACCCTACAGGCACGCACTTACTGGCTGATTTTGTTCATATGCTAATGAGCTGTTTCTTAAAGACTAGATTTTAAACTTTTGGGAAATAGCTTTCTATTCCTTGTAACTTCTACGGTGTCCCTTCCTGGTCACCTAGCAAGCTCCCAGCCCTGCTTAGAAAGGTATTTAATAAGCCTTTTGACTTTTATGGTGCTTATATGATGTGAATCATAACACTAGAAGAAGACACAGGAACAGGAAAACCTACCCTGCTCAGATTAAAGGAGGAAAAAAGCATTTTACTTCCGAGCTTCTTGATTAGCAACTCTATTCCCATTCTGTTTACATAAATGATTTCTAACTGCAAACAGCATGAAGATGGCTGTGGGCAGACCACTGCTGGAAGCCAGGAGGCCCCGTTCTTTCCTTCCCCGAGAATGACAGCTTGGATGAGTCACCAGCCTCTCCCCCTCAGTTTGCTTGGGAAAGTGGCGGAGAATTGCGGACCTTTCAGCCCTTGGCTCTGAGGGGCATCGAAGAAGCTAGCATATGCAGAAACCCTTTTGGAAAATGGCATGGGAATATGGGGTCATCTAAAATGAAATGGAAAAACTGAAATCAAAGAAGTGACCTGTACTTCGGTGGTCTGTCCGGATTTGAAAGTATCAGGGTAATTGAAATAGGTACACGCTGCTGGCATTTAAGCTCTGGAAGTTATGTGCGATTGTGATATAAGGATGGGATTGTCACACAGCTTTAGAATGAAACTTGTAACACTCATAGAGAGGGCTGTGCATTTTCTTTTTTTAAAAATATATTTTATTGATTTTTTTACAGAGAGTAAGGGAGAGGGATAGAGAGTTAGAAACATCAATGAGAGAGAAACATCAATCAGCTGCCTCCTGCACACCTCCTACTGGGGATGTGCCCGCAACCAAGGTACATGCCCTTGACCGGAATCGAACCTGGGACCCTTCAGTCTGCAGGCCGACGCTCTATCCACTGAGCCAACCGGTCAGGGCGAGGGCTGGTCATTTTCACCAGTCATCTTGGCAAGCCACTGTTTTAAGTAGTGCCCATCAGACCCACTCTTCCTCTGTCACCCAGGTTGGGTGGGGGCAGGGAACTCTTGAGTGGCCAATTCCACTTTCTCAGGTTTTATGGGTGGCTTGAGGGAAAGCAAACAGTGCTCAGACAGGCAGATAAGATAACCACTATCTGAAGTGTGAGCCTGCAGTTTTCAGTTGTTTTTGATTGGAAATATATCCAGTCTCATTGACATGTCAGGCCAAAATTAACTATTCAAGCCCATAACTATAGACAATTCATGTATTAATTATGTAATGTGAATTTCTATCTGCAATAATAGACTAGTTAATACGTTAGGTATTATGTTAAACCCTACGAAGTGCTGATGTTCAACTGGTTTTGGGCCTACAGAAACAGCAGCTACATATGCCAGAGTTGTCAAATGTCATTCACATTCTGTCACTGGGAAATTCAGGTGACCCATGGAAATCTTTGATAGAATTTAGTCACTCCTTCCTTTTTGCATGTATGATAGTCTGGTGTGTTTCTAATGATTAAGGAGTATTAAATAAAATTCGCATTCATGTATGTGTTTTTACAGATAAAATCATGCCATTGCACCTTACTTAGTAGAAGATGGGTTAGTGGTAAAGAATTAAATGCAAAGATTGGAAGTCATCACTGTCAAGCCTGAAATCAACCAGAATGGAAATAGGTATTAGATCTGAATGATCAGGATTCTTCTTAAAGATGTATGCATGTATCTGTCAAGTGATATTTGTTTCTGTAGTAACATGACTTAACCATAAAAGCATGTCTTTTAGTTGGATAAATCACTTTGGTTCACTTGGCCTTAATGTTCCCAAGTAGACATAATGGGGATAACCCACAGTATTTATATCAGGTTTTTCATAGGGCTGCCACGGAAAATTATTTACTAAGACCTATCTCCAATAATGCCTGCTGACTTAAGACATCTATTTCCATGGGGGAGCCTCAGAAAGCTAACTCTTTTAGCTCCACAATGCAGGGCAGTCTGTCAACATATTGTTGTTGTGTTGTTGTTGTTGTTGAGTGTGTGTGTGTGTGTGTGTGTGTGTGTGTAATAAATGCAAAACTTACTACGACATTCTTTACCAGCAGCTAAGATTTTTGTTTTAATGTTTGAGAATTCCAGCAACCAATGCAGATTGAACATTATGAGGACTGAGTCAGGAGCCAACTTTGGACATTTTAATTTGAGTTGAACTTAAGTTCAGGTCCTGAGTTATCTCTTTGAAGTCCCTGCGGGCCTGTTGGATTTCAAATCTGCTCTAGAGTTGCATACGGACTGCCAGTCCCTGCCTCTCCTCTCCCCACTCTGGCCTCTGTGCCTTGGCTCAAGCTGTTCCCTCTAAAGGAAGACCTTTCTTACCTTTCTTCCCCAGTTATTTCTACTTAGTCTTCAAGTCTTGGTTTAGATACTGCTCTGGGAAGCCTTCCCCAACCTCTGAAGTTCGGGAAAGCACCCAATTCTGTGTGTGCATGGCTTTCTATTTGTACCTCTGTTATCACCAACCTTTTTATGTTGAAATTACCTGCCGACCTGGGATGGAAACTGGCTTTAGTTTTCAATACATCAAATGCCCTCTTCCCCACCCCCTTGCACTGACACACCCCCTTGCACTGACACACACACACACACACACACCTTAGTGTTCTGAGATGACTCCGGAGAAGTGCAATTTCAGGCTTCTGGAACGGAACCGGTTTTTAGGGGTGACTGGGGAGTCTGAGGGACGGGAGAGGCCCTGACCTGGTTCCTCTCCAGAACATTAGGGAACACTTTGTGGCTTCCTTTCAGGCACTAATTGTGGACTTTCCTAGAATGGACCTCGCTGGACTCTGAGCTGGCCTCGCACGCCCTCTAGTGGTTTTAAATCAGAGCCGGAATTCAACAGATCGGGTTTTCTCCCAGGAGGAATCCGCATTAACTATTGAGACATCTACTACGCAGTGAAGTCTTTTCATAAACACAATTAGGGAGCAACAAAATAAACTGAAGGCACACACAATATGAGATCCTTGAAGGGTCTTGGGTTCTTTACTTTGCAGTGCATACTCTAAGAGTCTGTATGTACCCAGTGGATAATTGAAAATGTGGTTAATCATAGGGAATCACTGCCATTGTCAGCTTGTGAAACATTAGCTCAGGAAGTTGGGTGACAGCACGTGTTCCTCTTATCTCCCCAAGACAACGTCACCCCGGGATGACAAAGGGACAGATTTGGGGATGTCTGGAGTCTCGGTTGCAATCAAATTTCAATCCCAGGGAAACCCAATTGTCTCTTTTGAACAGGACAGTTTCTTAGTTGAGTGCATTCAATCATTTTGTAATTCAATAATCAGAAAATTACAGTTCATCCGGGACAATAAAAACTGTCATTTCAAACCCAGGAGAGGACACTCTGAACTATCCCAACCATACACTTCTTATGGGACCTAACCTTCTGAATCACTTAAAAACAACAGCAGAATAGAATTACTCTCCTCAGAAGGGCTCACAGTTGTAAATATCACTTCCTTGGGGAATATTCCTTGAGGTATCGGACCAGCTCTGGCTTCCCACAGAGCCTCCCACAGCACCAGATGCCATCAGAGCTCTGGTCACGCCTGCCATGTGATCAGGGCCCGGTTTGTTTTCCGTCTGTTTTCCCCACCAGAAGCTGAGCCCCACAGTGCAGAGGTCTTGTTTGTTTCTCTACCACAGCACCCCAGAATCTAGCACAATGCCTGGCACCGGAGATGCTGAATAAACATTTGTCAGCCGCCTGATAAAACCCAGCAATCCAGCAGGTCACATGCTGAGGAGACATGCAACGTGAGGTCATGGAGGAGAGCGGATTTTGACTCTTACTTTAGGGGTATGAGGGACCCCTTCGCTCGAAATGAGCAGAAAGAACATATGATTAAAGACTCAGTGGTAACTGGGTGGGACAGTTGAGATTAGCACCCAGAGGACAATGTGCATCTGTAGCCACGGTAGCGCAGGGAAAGGAGAAACTCAAAGTTCTCTGCTTAAATTCCTGACTCCAGCCAAAATCATCGTCTCTGTGCCTCCTGGAGCGGCCTTTCTCTGCCAAGGGCCTGGTGGAAGTTGGCCTAGACTCTATGGACGGTTGACCTCCAGATCATTTTATTACCTCAAAATGTGGGCAAGCAGTTTACCTTTCTGAAGGCATTTAAAAAACTTTTAATTGATTTTTAGAGAGAGAGGTAAGGGGAGAGGGAGAGAGAGAGAGAGAGAGAGAGAGAGAGAGAGAGAGAAGAAAAACATGGGTTGGCTGCCTTTTCCTGCACATCCCCCAAAACCCGGGCATGTCCCCTGACCCAAAATTGAGCCAGCAACCTCCTGGTGCACGGGACAACATCCAACCAACTGAGCCACACGAGCCAGGGCTGAAGGTACACTTTTAAAGCACTAAAAAATCAAGTGAGAATGTAGATACATTGAAGAGCTGGAAGTGACAAAGAGAGAAGGCCCGAAGTGTGTAGACAATAAAAATAAAATAATGGGTAAGAACAAGAATATAATGAAGGATGTAAACATGAGACCAGGAGGAGAGAACTAACATGTTCTTTTTTTGTCTCCTTCAGATTTCTGTTTATGTCACTGACTATGCAGAGCCAGATCGAGTTGAACAAGCAGCATGTCTGAATAGAGTGTTGTAAACACACACACACTGAGAATCCCACAGGAACCCTGTAAATGTGAGCACGTCAGCAGGGAGACATCCAAGTTTTGGTAGGCTTAACGGAGATATCACCCAGCTGTGTATGTGTTTTCAGCTCTTCTATCCCAGGCACTTCATTTTTGAGTGAGGGTGGTTGTGTTTGCAGTTAGAATGAGCAAACCCTTTCTAACTTTATTAGTTAAGATTATCAACCAAAGAATGCCCAACCTAAGAAAAAGTCTTTTTAAAAACACACGTGTGTGTGTGTGTGTGTGTGTGTGTATGCATACATTGATTTTAAAGAGAGAGAGAGATTTGTTGTTCCACTTATTTTTGCATTCATTGGTTATTTCTAGTATGTGCCTGAACAAGGATCAAACCCGAAACCTTGGTGTATCTAACCAACTAAACTCCCCTGGCAGGGCAAGAAAAAGTATTATGAGTTTATTTGAGCTAAAATGACAACAATTGCCAGGACACAAAATCTCAAATGGATTGAGAAAATGCTCTGGAGAATGGCAGTTTTGCAGCTTATTTAAGGAGGGTTACATGAAATCCATTGGTGGTAAATTAAGGGGGCAGGAGAAAGCAAAGCAGGAAAATCTCTGAGGTTCAATAAAAAGTAAAAGGGGAAGACACATTGGTGGGTACGGTATAGTTAAAAACTAACATTTAGCTGAACCAGTTTGGCTCAGTGGATAGAGCGTCGGCCTGCGGACTCAAGGGTCCCAGGTTCGATACCGGTCAAGAGCATGTACCTTGGTTGCGGGCACATCCCTACTGGGGGCTGTGCAGGAGGCAGCTGATCGATCTCTCTCATCGATGTTTCTAACTCTCTATCCCTCTCCCTTCTTCTCTGTAAAAATTCAATAAAATATATTTTTAAAAAAACACAAAAAACTAACATTTAGAGCACATAGAGATGGTATGCTGGCCACAAGATAACTGTAAGGGGTTCTTTGGTCTCGTGCTCTGTTGCAGTGGTTCTTCCCTCAGCCGTCTGGAAAAGAAGGTCATTTTGACATTTTAAAGGTATGTTATCTTAGATCCAAAAAGACAGTAGACAGATTCCGATGAGGTAAAGGTTCATCTTTGTCAAGGAAGCTACAGGCCTAGGATACCACTACCTGTCATGACCCACTTTCAGTTAGGAATTTTTCTGACCAGACCATCCTATGTTGTTTCTTTTGGCCTCTGAGTGTGTAGGGCCCACTATGCAGGCCTCCCCTGAGCTTGTGAGGTTTAGTGTGTGGCCCCTTTTTGGTCCACAATTCCTCCTTTTGGTCATACATCAATAGGAAGAATGCATTGATGACCAACCACTTGGTAGGATAATGTGTCCCATGGTGCTAAGAAGGCTCATTCCTAGGATGTCTTTGTGTCAGTGTTTGTCTTGTGAAATGATGAACTATTGGGGATGCAGCAAGACTCTAACCTTGGAGGCAAGTCAAGGCCAAATTTTTTCTCAAAAAGGAAAGGCAGATAAATGGGAGGCAGTCAGGTCTTATGGGCTTTCATTAAGAAAAAAAGAAAAAAAACAATCTGGATCATTTCTAACCTGCAAGCAATCATGATCCAAGTTTTGCTGCCTGCTCATTTTTCTGTATTTTGAATCTAGTATTGTTGTAGGTGGCGGGAATAGCACCAGGTGTTAGACTGGTGAGGTCAGACCAGACCTGTGCTCAGCAACCTCAGTACTTGAGTTCTGGCTAAGAAATAATTCAGAGCCAAGACTCAAACTGTAAGACAGCATCCTATATAATAAAGAGCTAGTATGCTAATTAGACCTGACAGCAGAGGAACGACCTTCCATAACTACCAGTGGGCGGGGCCACGAGGCAGCCGGGGCTGCGAGGGCCGAGTCTTTTGCAAAAATTTCGTGCATCGGGCCTCTAGTTGGGAGTGCATTGGGAGTGAGGAAGCTAATGGTAACATGCCTGGGAGGTGGGGGGATCGGGGACGGGAAAGGCACTGCCATGCTCCTGGGAGGGAGAACACTCTGGTTCCTCCGTCCTGAGAGTTTTAAGGGTGGAGATTTTAGGGGAGGTCCCAGGAGAACATCTTAATAGAGTATTCAGGGTTATGGTCTCCACTGATTGTTGGCCGATGCCAGGGCAGGGGAGTCATTATTCAATGCAGCTAGTCCTGAGGGCAGCCTTGGTGTCACTTGTCTGGTTTTTGTTGCTTTTCTGGGCCTGGAGCTAAAATACAACTGAGATCTAAATGTTATCTCTGGGGAAGAAAGGTCAGGGGGTCCAAACCACATGACCAGTGCTATGCTAGGGGAGGAAAAGTCACTCTGGGGGCAAGGTCCCACCCTACAATTGTCCTTTGATAGGCACCTGGGGGAGATTTCCACCCTGGTGGCCTTCTACACCTGACCCATCGTTCTTGCTCTGCTCTTGTCCATCTACCACAGTAAAACATTTACTTACAGTTTGAGGGCACCCCATACATTTCTTCAGTTTTCACAATGTGACCATGAGATGTGTTCCCATTTGCTGGTGGTATTATTATTATTATCATTATTATTATCATCATCATCATCATTATTTTAATATGACTCATCTACTTCACTTTGGAAGCACTAAAGTACCATTCATTATTACGGTATAGTTAAAAATTAACATTTAGAGCACATAGAGATGGTATGTTATCTTGATGACCAACTGCTTGGTAGGATAATGTGGTCCCATGGTGCTAAGAAGGCTCATTCCTAGGATGTCTTAGTGTCAGTGTTTGTCATTAATAATTAATCATTATTAATCTGATTCCTGCTGGTTGTACAATTAGAAACTGTAACTTTAAGGTTTAATTGGGGCCAAGGCTGTAAGGATGCAATGGCACAAATTACAATTACCATCAAAAAATTTCCAGAGGTCGGAGGACAGTAAGGGTTTCATAAGTAAATGGCCTGTGCCTCAGTAGCAGTTATGGAGGGCTGTTTTTTAAAGTAGCCACTTCAGCTTCCAACTGAATGAACATAGCTAGTAGTTGTTGGGTTAAGAGGTAAGCATGTTCCCATAATTGGGTTCTAGCATCTTATCTAATAAAGAGGGAATATGCAAATTGACCATCACTCCACCACAAAGCTGGGGGCACCCACAGTGGAAGGGGGGAAGGAAGGGGTTTCCGTGACACAAGATGGCTGCACCCACAGTGGAGGCCGAGTTCCTGTAACGAGCCTTAACGAGCAATCAGCAGGGACCTGAGGCTGTTCCCCCCAATGCCCCTCCCCGTGGGGCTTAACAGGGGACCTCAGGCCACTCCCCCCACCCAGCGGGGCTTGACAGGGGACCTCAGGTCGCACCCCCTGCCCT
Organism: Myotis lucifugus; assembly: GCF_000147115.1. Taxonomy (NCBI): domain Eukaryota; kingdom Metazoa; phylum Chordata; class Mammalia; order Chiroptera; family Vespertilionidae; genus Myotis; species Myotis lucifugus. The sequence continues at coordinate 2,461,370 of NW_005871175.1, read as the reverse complement.
GCAAGGATTGATGGGATACCTCAAGGCACGCCCCCCACCCCAGCCCAGACTGGGGGACCTCAGGCCGTGCCCCCCACCCCAGCGCTGGACCGGGGACCTCAGGCCGTGCCCCCCGCCCAGCAGGGCTTGACGGGGGCCCTCAAGTTGCTCCCCCCCGCCCAGCACAAGGCCAGGGGACCTGAGGCTGTGATCCCGCCCGGCAGGGCTTGACAAGGATAGGACTGGCTGTGTCTGGATCTAGACCAATGGGTGTGGGGCCGGCCGGATTTGGGTCTCACGCGATTTCGAGGCGCACGTGGGTGGGCGGGGACTTGACTCTGGCCCCTGTGGCGCGCCCCAGACTCTGACAGGAGGAAGATTTTCATATACATTTTACTAATTTTCTTTCATCTCTGACACTTCTATTATAGAGAAAGGACAAATAGCAATATTAAAGTATTTCCTCTAATTAATCCCCTTTTTTTAAAAAAAATATATTTTATTGAATTTCCACAGAGAAGAAGGGAGAGGGACAGAGAGTTAGAAACATCGATGAGAGAGATCGATCAGCTGCCTCCTGCACGCCCCCCAGTAGGGATGTGCCAGCAACCAAGGTACATGCCCCTGACCGGAATCGAACCTGGGACCCTTCAGTCCGCAGGCCGACGCTCCATCCACTGAGCCAAACCGGTTCGGCTAATTAATCCCCTTTTAATGTGCATGAGTTTCATGCACTGGGCCACTAGTTTATATATAAAATTCCTTTCTCAAGATTCCTTTTCTACTAACCTTCTACAATGCCCCTTGTCCTTCTTAGTTTGTCTTTTTACTCATTCAGAAATAACCAACTTATTAGGATAAACTACTTCCTTTTAACTTCTCTCAAAGACACATTCATCTCTTTCCCTTCTTCTGTAATAATAGTCCTTCTAAATTTCAAAAAAGAAACCATAAAGAGTATTCTTATTAATATAAAAATTATCTTATATACCGTTAGCAATTATTAATAGTTGGGCTATATAAGAACAAGGTTTGAGAAAAGTCCAAAGAACAAGTATTATAATGAGTAATATTATTAGCAGATGGGTAAAGACTATCAAACAAAGTTCAACATCAATTTGTAGGTATACAGGCCTTCTGAGGTCTTGGGATAGCTGTCTACTCTGATGTCGGTGGCTTCTTGTCTTCCAGGAGCCTTTGATGTCCGCTGTAGACAGAGGTGAGTGCGAGACAGGGGCAGATGTACATTTGCAGTGAGGCACCTTAAACATTTTTTTTAAATGAGAAATATAAATCCTTGAATGAACACCTTTAAATTTAGCTGCACATGGATTAGTTAGTAATATCCAATAAGATCCCTTTCAACAAGGTTGGAGAAAGTCTTTGTTTATTTATTTTTAATATTTTTATTGATTTTAGAGAGAGGGGAAAGGAGAGGGAGAGAGAAACACTGATTGAGAGACATCGATTGGTTGCCTCCAATGTCTGTACTCCAACCAGGGATCAAACCTGCAACCTGGGTAAATGCCTTGACTAGGAATCAAACCAGTGACCTTTCATAGCATGGGATGATGCTCAACCAACTGAGCCACACTAGCCAGGGCTGGAGAAAATTTTTAATTGATGTGTTTTCCAATGGACAATATTTCCTGGTTGTAAGTCATGGTTTTTGAAGTCTTCATCTCCCAGGGCACACTGTGAAATGAATCAGTTACTAGTTTATCATTTTCTTTAAGCTGGTTAATAAGTCCTTGATAATAATGCAGGATGTCTCCTTTTAGTAAGGTTGGTTCATATGCCCCTTTATCCAGATACATAAGGTGACACGTGACTATTTAACAAGGAGAAAGATGGTGTTTACAAAAAGGAGTAGATCTCAGGTTGACAATCACTATAGGGAGAGCTTTTGGCCAAGGGAGATTAAAAACTTTTAAAATTTTACCTGGTTGAGTTTTAATTGTACCATTTGTACATTCCACTAATCCAGAGGACTGGGGTAATGAATCCAATAAAAATGCTGTAGCATAGGCCAAATGTTACAGATGGATTGCATTATTTGCCCAGTGCAATGAATTCCTCAGTCACTATGTAACTCAGAGAAAACTCCGCAATTGGGAATTTTCCCCCAATAATAATTTACCTACCATTAAGGCTGTTGCTTTTCTGCAAGGTAATGCCTTAACCCAGTGAGAAAACATACAGATCATAACTAACAATATTTGTATCCTTGAGATGGTGGCATTTGGATAAAATCCAATTACCATACTTCAGATTAACCTAAAGGAAGTAGGAAATGCCCTTGGGACCCATGGAGTGATTTTCTAGGGCTATATTTTGGACACGGACATCTACTATAGACTTTATGAGCTACAGTAGGAGCTTCCAGTAATACCGGGGTGGAAAAAATTAAGTTTACAGTTGTATGATAAACACAGAGTTTATTTTGTATTATTATTTATTAATTATTGTATTATTTTCCACATGAACAGCTGTAAACCTCCTTTTGCCCCACCCTATATTATTTACTCCATGAAATCATCTTGTAAGGGCCTCAATGTGTTAGCTCATGTACCTGTTGAAGTTTAGGTAATTGAGCCCCTATTTGTAAGACTGGTTTCCCATTGGGTCCAAACCAAATCTGCTTGTCTGGGCCAAAGTTCCCCCTTTTGTTGCCATATCCTCCTTTCATCTTCTGTAGCTATCAGTTGGAACTGTAAAAGACAATCTTTTATTGATTTAATAGGAAGCAAGGAGAATTCTCGGGTCTGGATAATTTGGCTGTTTAATGCTACCTGTCTAGCTGTAGCATCAGTTAAATGATTTCCTTTTGCTTCCATGATGGCAGCATTAGAATGTCCTGACGTTTTGATGATTGCCAATTGTCTCAGTAGCTGTATGGTATCTAACAATTTCGCAACCTGTTTTTCATTCTTTATGGGCTGCCCTGAGGATGTTAAGTAGCCTTGCTGCTTCCACAACATTCCAAAGTTGTGAGCTATACCAAAGGCATAGGAAACCTGTAAGAGAACATTTATTTATAAAATCACAGAGGAGTAATTAGTAGAATTGATAATTAATTAGTAATAAGTAATTAGTAATTAATAAGTAATTAGTAATTAATAAGAATTCTTTCTTAGCCAGAATTCAAATTTAAATTCCAAATTTAATTATCAATGTAAATACTGGATTTTGTTCTTTGGCCAATTGACAAGTTCAAGTTACAGTTAGAGCAATTCATGTAGCCTTTTAGGCAGATCTTATTCAGGTAAAGAACAACCTTCAATTATGTCCATCATGGAAGTTATTGCATATCCAGCTGGGCAATGTTCTTGTTCATCTTTCAGATATGATCCATCTGTAAACCAAATTAAGCAGTATTATCCTATATAATAAAAGCATAGCATGTAAATTGTCCCCTCGACCGGGAGTTTGTCCAGGAGTTTGTCTGAGAGTTTGACCAGAGGGCAGGGCTGGGCTGGGGGAAGGGAGGGAGGTCCCAGTCGGCAGCCAGCAGCCGGCAGCCACTAGGGATCCTACCAGTGTATGAATTTCGTGCACTGGGCCTCTAGTCAATAAGAGTTTCTATAAATCATTCCTAGGAACAAGAAAGTGGTCAGTAAGCAAAACACACTTGTTGGATGTCTTCATCCTGCAAAGAAGATAGCAAAGTTGCTGGGTTAAGATTGTTACATTCTTCTTCTTGGAGAAAACACCAGATGACAGATGATTGCAGGAAGGCCTGAAGGCCCCAGGATACTGGAATGAGATGCTACAGCGGCTTCCTTGGAGGATTTGGCCACGGCATCCAGGAAAAGGTTGTGGCCGGGTCAGGCTAGGGCCAAGAATGTGGAGTTCACAGAGGTAAGGCCAAGGACAAGGAGGGGATTTCCATCACCAAACTGGGTCACATGGTCAAGGACATGAAGAGGTTTTAAAGATTATGTCTACGAAAAAGCAGACACGTACTGACCAGAGGACCTGGTTCAAGGCATTTATCATCATTGGAGACTACACTGGAGATGTTGGTCTGGCTGTTAAGCGCTCTAAGGAGGTAGCCACTGCCATCTGGGGGCAAAGGGGTCATCATTTTGGCCAAGCTTTCTATTGTCTCTGTGTGGCAAGCCTACAGGAGAAACAAGATTAGCAAGCCCCACACCGTGCCTTGAAAGGTGACCAACCCCTAAGGCTCTGTGCTGGTGTGCCTCATCCCCACCCTCCCGGGACACTGGCATCATCTCAGCCCCTGGGCCCAAGAAGCTGCTGCTGATGGCCAGTATCGACAACTGCTACACCTTAGCCATGGACTGCACTGCCAGCCTGGGAAACTTCTCCAAGGCCACCTTTGATGCCTTCTCCAAGACCTACAACTACCTCACTCCAACCTCTGGAAACAGACTATATTCACCAAGTCTCCCTATCAGGATTTCACTAACCATCCATAAAGACCCTCCCCAGAGTTTTTGTGTAGAGGACTCAGGCTCTAGCTGTGGCTACCACATAATTTTATAAAATAAAATGAACTAAGCCTGTTTTGTTTTGTTTTTTTAAATACAGTTCCATCAAGTGAAAGTAATATTAGGCGAAGAAAGCAAGAATAGGCCATTAGAAGCCAATCAACTGACAGAAGTGTTGAGGGTGATGAAAGTTCAGTAGAGATTCAACAGAATGAAGAACATAACTAAAGGAGAGCCCATAAATATTTCTCCTGTTTGTTTGTATAACATGGCTGTAGCAGAGATGGCTGTCATGCAGGGAGGGAGCCTTTGCCTACTAAGTCTAATTGCTGACTATAATATCCTATGATGATTTCTGTGGTTTTGAGTTAAAAACTCCTAAAGGTGTTTTTAGGTGTCCCAAGAAAGAGCTTTAAATAATTCTTTCTTTAGAGCTTTTATAGCTTGTTTTCCTTCTGGGTTCCACTGAATTGGGTCAGGTTGATCTGATTTTAAAAAGATATATAGAGCAGCGGTTCTCAACCTGTGGGTTGCGACCCCTTTGGGGGACGAACGACCCTTTCACAGGGGTCGCCTAAGACCATCGGAAAACACACATATAATTACATATTGTTTTTGTGATTAATCACTATGCTTTAATTATGTTCAATTTGTAACAATGAAATTGGGGGTCACCACAACATGAGGAACTGTATTAAAGGGTCGCGGCATTAGGAAGGTTGAGAACCATTGATATAGAGGATGGACCATTAATGAAAAATTTGGAATTAAATTGTGACAATATCCAGTCAGACCTAGGAACATTCTGAGCTATTTATTGTTTGTTTGTTTTTAGAAAAGGAAAGGATATTGAGTCTTTCAGGGTTAATTAGTAGCCTATATTTAGATATTCGACAACCTAGGAATGTTATTTGGGGTAAAGAGAATCAAAGCTTATCCATAGAGACCATACTGACCCTTAAGTCCCTTAGGATGGAGGATCCAGCAAGTCTCCCTTTCCCTCCAGGAAGCATGCCTGCACCTTTCCCTCCCTCTCCCCAACTTCCCCCAGGTGAGTGACCATTACTTTCCTCACTTACAAGCTCCAAGGAAACTTCCTTTATCTCTATAACTTGTGTCGTAAGCCCATTTTTATAAGCCCCCCCGCCTTTTTTTTTTTTTACTAATTACTCCTTCTACTTCTGTGATTTTGTAAATAAATGTTATCTTACAGGTTGAGTCTTGGATCTAAATTCTTTCTTAGCCAGAATTCAAGCATCGAGGTTGCTGAACACAGGTCCAGTCTGACCCCACGGGTCTAACACCTGGTGCTGTTCCGCCACCTACAACACCACCCCGAGATTTTTTTTTTTTTAAAGAACAGCTCAAATAATGTCAGAGCCTCCTACTTTAAAACAGGGAGGCCCAGAATTCCAATAAAAAGTCACCCTGCCCTGACCGGTTTGGCTCCGTGGATAGAGCGTCAGCCTGAGGACTGAAAGGTCCCAGGTTCGATTCTGGTCAAAGGGCATGTACCTTGGTTGTGAGCACATCCCCAGTAGGAGGTGTGCAGGAGGCGGCTGATCCATGTTTCTCTCTCATCGAAGTTTCTAACTCTCTATCCCTTTCCCTTCCTCTCTGTAAAATATCAATAAAATATATTAAAAAAAAAAAGTCACCCAAAGTGGGGAGCTGGGCACAACGGGCCCCTAACACTGGGTCCAGGCCTGCAGGGTGGTCCTTGGTGGGCTTCTTTGGAATCCTGTCCACTATGCCAAGTAAATGTCCATGAAAGAACATCCAGCCTAAGAAAAAGTAATAAAGAGTTTATGTGAGCCAAAATGACAATTGTCAGGAAGCAACATCTCAATGGATTGCAGTTTGATCCCGGTGTGGGGCATGCAGGAGACAGCTGATAAATGATTCTCTCTCATCGTTGATGTTTCTGTATCTCTCTCTCTATCCCTTCCTCTCTGAAACCAATAAAAATATTTTTTTAAATAAAAAATCTCAATGGATTGAGAAAATGCTTGGGAGAATGGCAGTTTTGCAGTTTATTTTATGCATTAGAATCAAAGGAGGAGAAACTTAAGGAGAGTCACAGGAAACTGTGGGGGAGGAACAAACTTTCCTCGAGCCTCAAGGTTCCTCTGGCTGGTCCAATAATCAATAGACACAAGACAGATTAGTAAGAGAACATAAGCAAATTGAATACATACATATGTATGGGAGCCCTGCATACATGAGAGGCGCGGACCCCACAGGGATGAAAGGTTCAGAGTTAGAATGGGGGCTCAGATATATAAGACATTCTGAGTTAGGGAGGAAGTAAGGTGCCTTAGGAGCTTCAAAGACTCATTGTGGGAGATAAGAAAAGCAGGTAGGTTCGCCCCACCCTATAGACAGAACAAAAGAGGTAATCTCTGATAATCTCCCCTTATGGGCAAGGCTCCTAATTCAAGTTCTTCCGTGTAGTCAAGGGAAGGGAAGAAGTTTCTCTTGAGCTGGCTGACAGTTGCCTTTGTGCAAAACAATCTGCCTACTACAGAGATATATCTCGGGGTGACTCCTTCTGAACCACCCTGCCCCCACACAAAATCCATTGGTAGTAGATTAAGGGGGTGGGAGAAAGCAACGTGGGGAAATCTCTGGGATTGGATAAAAATGGAGAGGCTTCTTTTATATTGGTGGGTATAGTTTAGTTAAAAGTTAACATGTACAGCACACAGAGACTGTCTTCAGGGAACAAGATAACCTGAGGGTTCTGTGGTCTCTTGCTCTGGTGGGGTAGGTGTGACATGTATGGTCTGGAAAAGCAGATCACTCTGACATCCCAAGGGTATGTTGCCTTAGATGCAAAAAGACAACAGACAGGCTCACTTAAGGTAATGGCTGACCTTTGTCAAGGAAGCTACAGGCCTAGAGCATTTCTATCACTATTATCCATGTTCAGATCATCTTCTGTGGTTATTTTGGTGTCTGAGTTTGTAAGACCCATCATGCAGGCCTCCCCTGAGCTATTCAAGTGTGTAGTATGTGGCACCTTTTTTGTCCAACAGGATCAAGCTTGGTTACATCTAACAGAAAAATTCAAAATAAAAGGATTAACAAGATATAATTTTATTTATCCTTTATTTCAAGAAGACAATTGGTTATCAGGGTTTGTTTGGAGGTTCATGGGTCAGGGACTTTCCATTTTATTACACCACTAGAGGCCTGGTACACGAAATGCATGCACTTGGGGAGGGAGGGGTCCCTCAGTCTGCCCTCTCGCAGTCTGGAAGCCTTGGGGGATGTCCGTCAGTCGGCCATCCTTAGTGCTGCCACGGCTTCTGGCTGAGCGGTGCTCCCCCTGTGGGAGCTCACTGACAAGCAGAGGGCAGCTCCTGCATTAAGCATCTGCCCCCTGGTAGTCAGTGCCTTTCAGTCAATTTGCATATTAGCCTTTTATTATATAGGATTGTGCACAATTTCCTTTTTTGTTTGTTTGTTTGTTAATCCTCACCCAAGGATATTTTTCCATTGATTTTTAGAGAGAGTGGAAGAGAGTGGGTGAGAAAGAGAAAGAGAGAGAGAGAGAGAGAGAGAGAGAGAGAGAGAGAGAGAAAGAGAGAGAGAGAGAGAGAAACACTGATGTGAGAGAAACACATTGATTGGCTGCCTCCTGCACGCATTCTGACCAGAGCCCGGGACTAAACCTGCAACCCAGGTATGTGCCCTTGACCAGAATCAAACCTGGAACCCTTCAGTCCGGGCGCTGATGCCACTGAGCCAAACCAGCTAGGTCTACACAATTTTCCTTTTTAAAGGTTGCCTCATAGTATAAGATGGCTGCTGAAGATCCAGTCAGACATCTGCTTTCCATGCAGCAAAAAGACTGATTGAGAAGGATGTGCCCTTTACTATTAAGGATGCTTCTTGGCAGTTGCACCCACAATTTCTGCTTACATCCAGTGGCCAGAAGTTTTCTTCATGACTGCATCTAGTTGCAAGAGAGACTGAAATATTTTGTTCCAGGAACAAAAACAAACAAACAAACCTCCCCAAACCAGAGGCTCAATTACTAAGAGAGAAAGGAGAATGATTACTGGAGGATAATGAGCCACCTTTGTCACTGCAATAATATATATTCATTCCCTAAAGGTGAGACCTGCCTCAACCTCTCCAGTGCAAGGTGAAGGTTGGTGATAGTGACCTAGTAAAGTATCCTCAGGACAAGGACCTGGCTTCCACCCCACTTGGGTCTTTGGGTGATCTGAAATCCAAATGTGGATACAAATGCATACTTAAGAGCATAAATGAGGAAAAAATAATCTAGTATTACCAGTCACATAATAATTAAAGCTCTCATGTTTTCATAGAATGTTTGTAATCACTCACACATACAAAATCGCCAGATATGTCTGGTGGAGGTTTATAATGTTGAACTTAGATGTTTACTGTAGATAGCTCTTTAAATGTAACTAACTCGCATTGTATGAATTCAGAGACAACAGCTGAGGATTTGGGAGATAAAGATTCTTGGTTGTTCCTTCTTAGCATCTTTTCTGCCCACCAGAAAATGCTGGAGTTACTTAGATTCTGTTCTGGATTTTCTCCTCATTGTCATCCTTCCTCCCTGAGCTTTTCCAAATGTATTATGTTTAAGAGTAGACTCATCCTTTGACTTCCCAAATTTGTGTTCCTTTTGTTCCCAACTGAATTAAAAGCACCATTTTGGCCTAAGCTAGAGACCCCTCTTCACAGCTCACATTCAAGCAAGAGTGCCATGCATTCTACTTCCTTCTCTCAGTTTCATTTTCTCTAAACCCCCTGCCATCAGCCCCAGGGCCAGGGAATCACCCTACCTTGCTGGATTACAGTGGGAACCTCCATGCCTCCCGCCATCATCCATACTGATCTTGCCTAAAATTCAACTCTGCCCCAGTCCTTCCCCTCCTTAAATTAACTCTGGTAGTTTCAAAGAATTAAATCTAAACTCAGCATGGCCTGAAAGGCTCCATGACCTGGCCTCTCTCTTGCTCCTCCTCATCTGGACCTTTACAAATTCCAAATTCCAGCCATTCCAAACTTCTTTTACGACTGATGACCTCGTGTTCTCTTTCATCTTTAAGCCCATGCACATGAGATTCCTCCCCAACTAGATTCTTATTTCTCTTGGGTTCACAGAGATGTCTCTCCCCTCTAAGATGTCCTCTCTGCCCCACAAGTTGGAGTAGGCTCCTCCTCTAACACTTGCACGCAGCACTATATTGCAACTTCATGTTTCACTGATTATTTGCTCAGCTAGTCTATACACCCTATGCAGGCAGGGCTGTATCCTTCGCACTTGGCACAGAGTCTTGGGTATCTTTGGCTCAGGAAGTATGTATTGAATTCCATTGGATTGCATCAAGCTCCTCTCAGCCCACACTGGAGATCCCAGTTATACACATTCTGCAAAGTTTGGGGAGGTTCTTTGGCCCATGAATCAAGACTTTGCCTGGTCTACCTTCTCTAGCCATCTTTTTCATGAGAGTCTCACAAAGAAATGAGTGTTGTCCCCTTGGACCCTTTCTCAATACTCAGCAGAGACACTGCAATGGGGGAAACCCCAGTGGCTAGAGTATTCTAGCAAATTCCTTGAAGGTAAGACCATAGCCATTCTGCTTACTCCTATGTCCCTAATGCCTAATATAGAACCAGACACAAGGCAGATGCTCCATGAACATTTCTTGAATCAATGAAGCAACTCTCCAAAGCTGAGAAATTCTGATTGGCACATGCCATATATATTTTTTTAATTTAAATTCTTTATTGTTTAATGAATTACATAAGTCTCCCTTTCCCCCATTGACCTCTCCCCGGCCGCCCCCAACCCCCCAGCACATGCCCTCACCCCCCGCACTCCTCTCCTTATCTGTGTCCATTGGTTTTGCTCATATGCATGCATACAAGTCCTTTGGTTGATCTCTTACCCACTCACTCCCCCGGCTTCCCTCATAGGTTAGACAGTCTATTCGATGCTTCTATGACTCTGGTTCTGTTTTTGTTCATCCGTTTATGTTGTTCATTATATTCCACAAATGAGGGAGATCATGTGATATTTATCTTTCTCTGACTGGCTTATTTCACCTAGCATAATGCTCTCCAGTTCCATTCATGCTGCTGAAAATGGTAAGGATTCCTTTTTTTTTTTCACAGCAGTGTAGTAGTCCATTGTGTAGATGTACCACCGTTTTTTGGTTGTTTTTAAAAAAAATATATTTTACTGATTTTTTACAGAGAAGAAGGGAGAGGGATAGAGAGTTAGAAACATCGAGCAGCTGCCTCCTGCACATTCCCTACTGGGGATGTGCCCGCAACCAAGGTACATGCCCTTGACCGGAATCAAACCTGGGACCCTTCAGTCTGCAGGCCAATGCTCTATTCACTGAGCCAAACCGGTCAGGGCTGTACCACTGTTTTTTAATCCACTCATCTGCTGATGGGCACTTAGGCTGTTTCCAAATCTTAGCTATTGTAAATTGTCCTGCTATGAACATATGGGTGCATATATCCTTTCTGACTGGTTTTTCTGTTTTCTTGGGATATATTCCTAGAAGTGGTATTACTGGGTCAAATGGCAGTTCCATTTTTAATTTTTTGAGGAAATGCCATACTGTCTTCCACAGTGGCTGCATCAGTCTGCATTCCCACCAGCAGTGAAGGAGGGTTCCTTTTTCTCCACATCCTCTCCAGCATTTGTCATTTGTTGATTTGTTGATGATAGCCATTCTGACAGGTGTGAGATGATATCTCATTGTTGTTTTGATTTGTATCTCTTGGATGATTAGTAACTTTGAGCATGTTTTCATATGTCTTTTGGCCTTCCTTATGTCTTCTTTTGAAAAATATCTATTTAGGTCCTTTGCCCATTTTTTGATTGGATTGTTTATCTTCCTTTTATTAAGTTGTAGGAGTTCCTTATAAATTTTGGAGATTAAACCCTTATTGGAGATAACATTGGCAAATATGTTCTCCCATGCAGTGGGCTTTCTTGTTGTTTTGTTGATGGTTTCTTTTGCTGTGCAGAAGCTTTTTATTTTGATGTATTCCCATTTGTTTATTTTCTCCTTAGACTCCATTGCCCTAGGAGCTGTATCAGTAAAGATATTGCTACGACAAATGTCTGCTATTTTGGTGCCAATGGCTTCTTCTAACATTTTTATGATTTCCTGTCTTTCGTTTACATACTTTATTCATTTTGAGTTTATTTTTGTGTATGGTGTAAGTTGGTGGTCTAGTTTCATTTTTTTTTTTTTGCATGTATCCATCCAATTTTCCCAACACCATTTATTGAAAAGACTGTCTTGACTCCACTGTATGCTCTTGCCTCCTTTGTCAAATATTAATTGAGCATAATGTTTTGGGTCGATTTCTGGGTCTCTGTTCATTTCCATTGGTCTATATGTCTATTCTTGTGCCAGTAGCAGACAGTTCTGAGAACAGTGGCTTTGTAATATAGCTTGATATCTGGTATTGTGATCCCTCCAACTTTGTTCTTCTTTTTTAAGATTGCTGCAGCTATTCGGGGTCTTTTTTTGTTCCAGATGAATTTTTGGTGTTTGTTCTAGATCTTTGAAGTATGCTGCTGGTATTTTAACGGGGATTGCATTGAATCTATAGATTGCTTTGGGTAGGATGGACATTTTAATGATGTTGATTCTACCAATCCATGAATATGGAATAATATTCTATTTGTTTATGTCTTCCTCTATCTCTTTTTTCATCATTCTATCATTCTGTAATTTTCTGAGTACAGGTCCTTTACCTCCTTGGTTAAATTTATTCCTAGGTACCTTAATTTTTGTGTTATAATGGTAAATGGGATTTTTTTTTTTTTAGTTTCTCTTTCTGTGATTTTGTTATTGGTGTATAAAAAAGCGGTAGATTTCTGGGTGTTAATTTTATATCCTGCTACATTGCTGAATTCATTTATTAAGTCTAGTAGTTTTATGATGGAGTCTTTAGGGTTTTCTAAGTACAATATCATGTCATCTGTGAATGACAATTTTACTTCTTTTCCAATTTGGATGCCTTTTATTTCTTCTTCTTGTCTGATCACTATTGCTAGCACTTCCAGTACTATGTCGAACAGGAGTGGTGAAAGTGGGTATACCTATCTCATTCCTTTTCTTAGGGGAAATGGTTTTAGTTTTTGCCAATTGAGTATGATGTTGGCTGCAGGTTTGTCATATAAGGTTTTTATTATGTTGAGGTATAATCCCTCTATTCCCACTTTGCTGAGAGTTTTTATCAGGAAAGGGTGTTGGATTTTGTCAAATGCCTTTTCTGCATCAATTGATATGATTATGTGATTTTTGTCTTTCAATTTGTTTATGTGATGTATTATGTTTATTGATTTGCAGATATTGTACCAGCCTTGTATCCTTGGGATAAATCCCACTTGGTCATGGTGTATGATCTTTCTACTGTAATGCTGGATCAGATTTGCTAAGATTTTGTTGAGGATTTTAGCATCTATGCTCAGCAGGGATATTAGCCTGCAATTCTCTTTCTTTGTAGTGTCTTTATCTGGTTTTGGGATTAGGGTAATGCTGGCTTCATAGAAAGAGCTAGGACATGTTCCTTCCTCTTGAATTTTTTGGAATAGTCTGAGAAGGATAGGTTTTAGTTCTTCTTTGAATGTTTGGTAAAACTCCCCTGTGAAGCCAGCTGGCCCTTGGCTTTTGTTTGTTGGAAGTTTTTTGATGACTGCTTAAATTTCCTCCTTAGTTATCAGCCTGTTGAGATTTTTTTATTCTTCTTGATTGAGTTTTGGAAGGTCGTATTTTTCTAGGAATATGTCCATTTCCTCTAGGTTGTTAAGTTTGTTGGAATAGAGTTGTTCATAATATTTTTTTACAATCCTTTGTATTTCTGTAGGGTTTGTTGTTATTTTGCCTCTTTCCTTTCTGATTTTGTTTGTTTGGGACCTCTCTCTTTGCTTCTTGGTGATCTTGGCTAGAGGTTCATCAATCTTGTTTATCCTTTCAAAGAACCAGCTCTTGGTTTCAATGATCTTTTGTATTGTTGTGTTTTTGTTTTTTTTGTTGTCTCTATGTCATTTATTTCTGCACTGATCTTTATTATCTCCTTCCTTCTGCTCACACTGGGCTTTTCTTGTTGTTCTCTTTCTAATTCTTTAAGTTGTAGAGTTAGATAATTTATTGCCATTTTTTCTTGTTTTCTGAGGTAGGCCTGTAATGCTATGAACTTTCCTCTCAGGGCTGCTTTCACTGTGTCCCAAAGGTTTTGGATTGTTGTGTTTTCATTGTCATTTGTTTCCAGGATGTTTTTTATTTCTTCTTTGATCTCTTTGGTAACCCAATCATTGTTTAATAGCATGCTATTCAGCCTCCAAGTGTTTGAATTTTTTTAAATTGTTTTTATTGTAGTTGATTTCTAATATTATGCCACTGTGGTCCAAGAAGATGCTTGATACGATTTCAATCTTCTTGAATTTGGAGAGATTTTGCCTGTGACCCAATATGTGATCTATTTTTGAAAATGTCCCATGTGCACTTGAAAAGAATGTATGTTCTGTAGCTTTGGGATGAAATGTTCTGAAGATATCATTTAAGTCCATACAATCTAGTAAGTCATGCTGTCTACAAGAGACCCATCTCAGAACAAGATAGCTGTTTCTTTGCTTAATTTTTGTCTAGAGGATTTATCCAGTGATGTCACTGAGGTATTAAAGTCCCCTACTATGATCATATCGCTGTCAATCTCTCCCTTCATATCTTCCAGAAGTTTTTAAAATGTATTTGGGTGCTCCTGCATTGGGTGTGTATATGTTTACCAGAGTTATATTGTCTTATTGTATCGATCCCTTTAGTATTATGAAGTGGCCTTCCTTATCTCTTGTCATGGCCTTCACTTTAAGGTCTATTTTGTCCGATATAAGTATTGCTACCCCAGCTTTTTTTTCATTTCCATTTGCCTGAAAGATATTTTTCCATCTCTTCACTTTCAGTCTGTGTGAATCTCTTCTTCTGAGATGGGTCTCTTGTAGACAGCATATATATGGGTCATATTTTCTTATCCATTCAGCCACTCTCTGTCTTTTGATTGGAGTATTTAGTCCATTTACGTTTAAAGTTATTATTGATAGGTACTTGTTTGTAGCCATTTTTATTTTATTTTTTGTCTGTATTCCTTCTTCTCCCCTTTTTATTTATTTTTTCTTCTTTTTACACCAGTCCCTTTAGCATTTCTTGCATTGCTGGTTTGGTAGTGATAATCTCCCTTAGCTTTTCTTTGTCTGTGAAGCTCCTGATTTTGCCTTCAATTTTGAATGATAGCCTTGCTGGATAGAATATGCTTGGATTCAGTCCCTTACTTTGCATCACTCTGTATACTTCCTTTCATTCCTTTCTGGCCTGATGTGTTCCTGTTGAGAAATCATTTGATAATCTAATGGGTGATCCCTTGTAGGTAACTTTCTGTGTCTCTCTTGCGGCCTTTAAAATTCTCTTTTTGTTGTTAACGTTTGCCATTGTAATTATAACATGTCTTGGTGTGGATCTTTTTTGGTTCATCTTATTTGGGACTCTCTGTGCTTGTGTGACTGTTTCTTCCCCAAATCAGGGAAGTTTTCTGTCATTATTTCTTCAAATTGGTTGTCTAGCCCTTGCTCTTCTTGTTGTTGTTCTGGCACCCCTATTATACGTATGTTGCTTCATTTCATGTTGTCCCAAAGCTCCTTCAGGCTCTCCTGTCTTTTGATTTTTTTCTCCAATTGCAGTTCAGATTGGGTGTGTTTTGCTTCCCTATCTTCTAATTCGCTCCTCTGCTTCTCCTAGGCTACTGTTAGAAGCTTCCATAGTGTTTTTAAATGTAGCTATATCACTCTTTATTTCTTCTTGGTTCTTACAGAGGTTGTTGATTTTCTCATCCATCCAGTTTATGAACTGTATGACCCTTATTTGCAATTATTTTTCTGACATATTGCATGCTTCCGTTTCATTTAGTTCCTTTTCTGGTGATTCCTCCTTTTCTTTCCTTTGGGGGTTGTTCTTCTGTCTCCCTATGTTTGCTTTCACTGAAGGGTCTAGGTGTGGAATCACCCAGGGCCTGAGGCTTCAGCAGAGGGCCTGGTGGCGGGTCGTGTGGTCGCGGGCGGCAGCTGCTCCTCTTGCAGTCACAGGGCAGTGGCTGCTCCTCGTGTGATCGTGGGTGGTGGCTGCTCTCCAGGCAGTCACCATCTGCTCCCCAGAGGTTGCGGGGCGGCTGCTAGCTCCTCACACCTTCTCGAGCAGTGGCTATTGGCTCCCCTCATGCACACGGTCTTTGGCGGTGGCTGCTGGATCTCCCCTTCAAGATGGCATGGCCTTTGCGGCAAGGCTGGCGCTCTGGGAGAGATTACACCAGTAGCAGAGGTTGCCCAGCTATGCAAGCCCAGTTTGCCAGGCCCTGAAGGTCCTGCAAGGTCTAGCTGTCCCTCTCTCAGACACACACACACCACACGTTCACACATTCCCCTTTTGCTCTCTCACTCACTCACACTCTCCCTCACTGCCATCCTCTCAGCTGCCATCTTCTCTCTCCTTCCCATATGTTTTTGATGAATTAAAATGTGGAAAAAGAAACTCTTCCAAAGCAAGATTAGGGAGAAGTCAGGTTGGGGAGAGTGACTGCATGTGAGATGCATGCATGGGACACCTTGCTCTACCAAGTGAATTCTCTAAAAGTCAGGGTGTCTGGCACACAAACCTGCAAGACACCTAATGGCTTCCCTCACTGATCCTCACCTCAAGTTCCCCCAGGTTGAGGCCTCAGCTTTCCTTCTTCCTGGTTTCCTTACAGAGTCTCTGGGTGATATTGCCAGGCCTGTCTTCTCATTTTCAGTTGCTTTTACTGATCCTTCCTGGCATCATGTCCTTCTTTCTGCCCTCCTTCCTTGGGGTCCATTTAAAAAAATACATGTATATTTTTTATTGATTTGAGAGAGAGAGAGAGAGAGAGAGAGAGAGAGAGAGAGAGAGAAATATCATTTAGAGAGAGCCACTGATCGGCTGCCTCCTGCACACCCCTAACCAGGGATCTAGCTTGAAACACGGGCATGTGCCCTTGCGGAACCAGTGACCTCTCAGTGAGTGGGAGGACACTCAACCAACCGAGTCACACCAGCCAGGGAGTGAGGCCCATTTTTTGAGAGGGCTTGAGACATTGGGGGGTAATAACTGGGAAGTAAGGTGGTCCCCATCTCACCCTTATGAGATAGAAAATGAAATAGAATATGAAATAGAAAATTAGACAGACCTTCAATCAGCTCTTGAGGCCAATCCAAAAGAACTAGAGATAAATGTGACAGTGACTATGATCTTTTGTGACTATGTCTTTGGAAAAGCCTGGAGAAGAAAGAGAAAGAAAACTTATTAGCTTCCTTCTGGGCTTCATATATATCATCTCATTTAATCTTCACAACAATCCAGACATTATGCCCATTTATACAGATGAGGAAACTTAAGCTCAGAGAAATGAGCTGTCTTGACCAGATCACACAGTAACTGGAACCAGGAGAAACTTAGGAAGATCCTGCACTGCTACACGCAAATTGCTTAACCCCCTGATTTTGTTTGTGTTAGGGTCTCCAAAGGAGAAGGAGGAACACAGGAGGCAAAAAGGGGTAAAGAATTATAAATTTACTCTGACTATGCCCTCATTTCCTGCTACCTCTCTCGGGGGTAGAATGGGTGTGGGAATAGAAGTAGCTGTTGAGGAAGGCGGTCTTTGGGTGGCCTGAGAGTGAGTGTTAGGTGGGGAAAAGGCTGTATTGGAGCTTGTGTTCTGGGGATTTTGACTCTCAGGGGCCAAGGGAAGAAGGTGGTGGCTGGTTCAAAAGTAGATTCAGAATCAGAAATGTTAGGGGTATGATGTTTTGTGTGAAGGAGAAGGATCTGATAGGTGGAGCAGGAATGACAGAGAGAGGGTCAAGACCTAAGGTGAAAAAGGCCTGGACGTAGGGAATCTGACCATTTGCCATTGTGGTGACAGCAATGATCTAAATCGCGCAATGTGTTAAAATCCAAAGTGCTGTTTTCAGGCCATTGAGACTTATTATATAGTTTATATTGTGGTCTAACAGTGTTACAAAAGAAAATGAGGCACTTGGGCCTGATCTCCCCCCTGAGTCCAAAGTGGTGGAGATTTTTAGGCAGATAGCCAAGCGGGGTCATTTTAGGGGGTGCAGAGGGAGTGTTCTCCATGGTAAAAAGAATAAGTGTAGCCAATGAGGGGAAGGGTGAGTGACAGACCACAAGGTGGCTGTTTAGGGCGGGCTCCCTACTGCTAAACAAATCACCACGAGAAACAAGGGGTAACCCTCCAGACTGGTGTCCCCAGTCCAGAAAGACCAGAAGCCGAATGGCTAAGGAGTCTTCTGGCCTTGCATTAGGACTTTTGAGACAAGAGGACTAGCTTGAAGCCAGTGAGAGTAAGTGGGCAGAGGACTCGAGATGAGGGAAAGATTGGCCGATGTTGGATGGAGGGACAGCAGTGGAGAAGGAGGGGTCCTCCTTGGCTGGCTTGGGAGGGCCCATAAGGGAGGGAGGCCTAATCGAGGCCGGGGGTCATGTCACCTGAATAGGATTTGGAGGTAAGCCCAGGATGAGCTACCACTGCCTACTGCTCTCCAAGTAGCAAACTTGGGGTGGCTGAAGCCAGGGTGATGGCTCCCCTTCCCCATGGAACCCTCCCAGGTGTCTGCACCAAATGTTAGGGTCACCAAAGGAGGAACGCACGAGGCCAAAAGCAGTAAGGGATTATAGATTTATTAGATCATCTGCAAACCACATGGGCTGAGCCCCCAAATGGTGTCAAGGTTGGGGAGTCAGAGATTTTAAAGGACTCTAGGCGGGCTTTTCCTGGCTGGAAACTCTCTGGGTGGTCCAGATCCTGGGTAAGTCTGGAGGGGAAAGATAATGGTCTTAGCAAATGGAAGGTGGTCTATGGCAGTGGTCGCCAACCTTTTGGACCTCACGGACCACCAGTGGTCCTCGAACAACCGGTTGGTGACCACTGGTCTAAGGGAAAGGGATTGTCAGTTGTGAAGTGGGCTAAAGGTGAGTTCCCAGGGGAGGGGGTATCGATTTGATCAGACCTAACAGTTTGCTCTTCCTTTAAATGGGGATAATCATGTACAACCCAGAGGTTGTTTGGGGGATTAAATAAAATAATACACTGATTAAATAATGTGGCGCATATTCAAACTTATGTACTATAATTAAAGCCATTGTGGAGCCCAGGTTCCACCAGCTGACGTTCCACTCCACAAAGCCTCTCTGGGGGAAGCTTCTTCTTCTTCTTTTCTTTTTTAACCCCACAGAGCCCTGCTGTACTTGTACTCTGGGGACTCATAGAGGACAAGGCCCTTTCTTCAGTCAGGCTCACCGAAACAGAGCCAGCCCTCCCTCCCCTCCCCAGCCACAGCTGTGTCTTGGAAAGCTGGAGGCTGGGGCTCCTAATAGAGAGCAGACCTCCCAATCTCCTCATTTCCCCCCTCCCCTCCCCTCACAGTGGTTTTCAAATTAAAAGTAACTAAGAGCTACAGAGGAGAAGGGAGGAGGAGACACAAAGATGTTAAGGAAATGGGGCTCTCTCCCTAGGAAAAGGGTATTAAAAAGCTGGATCCAGAGCCACATCTTTCCCACCTCTGAGGAGGGCAGGCCCTCCTGAGCTGGGTGGGCCACAAACAGCGGCAACCTCTGGTCCTCATTGAGGTCTCTAGGCAGCCATGGTGTTAGGAACCCTAGGAGAGGGTGCAGCTGCTCACCTGCACCTCGAAAATGCTTTCTGCTTCTCCCTGAAGATGAGAGAGAGAGAGAGAGAGAGAGAGAGAGAGAGAGAGACCCAAGGAACCCAGAAGAGACGCTGCACCCTTGGGTCCAGCCAGCTTGAGGAAGAAGAGGAGGTGTGGGAGGAAGTCTGGAGAGAGAACTGTCACCTCAAGTTACACAGGCCAGTGAGGACCTTTTGGGAGAACTAACTCTTCCTCCTCCTTTTCGAAGACGTGGGCTTCTCTGAATTCCGAGTGTGTAAAGAGGCTTGGAGCAAACTCCCAAGCCTCCCCGGGTTCAGATCCAAGGCAAGGGCTGGGTGCCCACTGGTCTGCCCCCCGGGGACCCCACATCTGGGCGCCACATCCACAAGCCTCCTCGGAGTCTTCCCCACGAAGAATCCCTCGCCGGACACAGCGGGGCAGCTCCCACTCAGGAATTGAAGCGGGTGGGGGAATGGGCAGCTGGCGCCGTTTTCTTTGACAAATCACCAAAGGGCCCTTTATTTTCTTTTAAAAAATATATATTTTATTGATTTTTTTAGAGAGATGAAGGGAGAGGGATAGAGAGCCAGAAACATCGATGACAGAGAAACATCGATCAGCTGCCTCCTGCACACCCCCTACCGGGGATGTGCCCGCAACCAAGGTACATGCCCTTGACCGGAATCGAACCTGGAACCCTTCAGTCCGCAGGCCGACGCTCTATCCACTGAGCCAAACCGGTCAGGGAAAGGGCCCTTTATTTTCAAGTCGGGAAGCTAGACGTGTGCCCCCACCCCACCCAAAATCACACGTTTGTTTCCCTGTGATTTTCACAACGATCGGCTTTGATAACGGTTACAATCCTAGGTCTTCTAAGGCAAAAGGACCTTCGGAATTCTACGAGGAAAGGGGGATGGGGGTGGAGCTGACAGCCTGGGAGGAGTGGGGTAGAAATAAAAGCCAACGCAGCGGGGAACGCCCACGCCCACGAAAGCCGAAGGTGGGACGCCCGGAGCTGCAGCCGTGGTGACCGCCGGGCGGGGGACAAAGAGCGAGTCTGGGAGGCGGGGCCGGGGAGATTTGGTTTTTGTTTTCAGTGACCATTTTAATTTGGTTGTAAAAATTTTGCGGGGGCCCCTCTTTTAGATGGCTGGCTCCACGACATCTCTTTGTGCCCTCGCATCCAATTTCACGTCGCCTGCGGGCCTAGACGTGCGAGGCCGCGCCAGCACCGCCGCGCTCCCCGAACTTCCCGGCCCAACTCAGCCCCGGAGATGGGCCTCCTTCCCAGAGTCCCGGTTTGGGGAGAAAACCTTCATTCTTAACCCCATGATGATTTCTCAAGGAAAAAAAAATCACACACACACAAGAATGCGGGCTGGGACTTTCGAACAGCTGCGCGGGCCGGCAAAGGTCACCCCTCCAGGCGCACAGGGCGGCCTCGTACCCAGCGGTGGCCCGGGCAGCAGCTGACGGAGAGGAGAACAGACCTCGCAGTCCGCGCTGGCCAGGCGCCGCGGCTTGTCCCCCGCCCCCCCCTGGGGCTCCGGGACCCCCCGGCGTCGGGGACACAATCTGGAAGGATCTCAAAACAACCCCCACCCCTCCCAGGCCACTGCCCCGCGCACACTCGAAGCTGGGGAGCCGCGGCGGAGCGCCGACGGCGGGATTCAAACCCGCCTATGAGCAGTGGGAGGGGCGGGCGAGCGGGGGCTGCGGGCTGGGCTGGTGGTGAGGAACGGACCGCCTCCCTCCAGCCCGGAGGTGGCTCCTGACCACCGGGTTTATTTTGATTTTGCAGGGACGGCAGATGTTGACCTCTCTCCTTCTTTGCTCGGCCGAGCTCGGCCACGGCGTCCCCAGCCATTTGCTGCCCTGCGCCACCCCCCACCGGTGCGCCATCCCAGGAGCCAGCTCCCCAGGCCTTTCAACCCTCTGGAATGTCACACATGGAAACCTTTAGCAAATGTTTGTTAATGATCTTCACAAAGGCATCATTCAAATGAGGCAGGTAATTACTACCAGAAGGACAGCTGGGTGCGCACTTGCTCATCCCAGGCTCTCTGCTTTCAACTCGCGAGGAGTTAGGGCCCCAAGACACCCCGGGCGAGCCCCCTTTTCGGGCCCCCTTAAGCGACTCCGAAATGAACTGGGAAGTTACTATTTGTAGGCGGGAGCCGTGGGGGTCCTGCGTTCAGGTGACTCTGGTGCGACAGGGCTGGTGCTTTCGGTAGCAGAGCAGGCCTTCCTGGGCAGCTCCTAGCTTCGCCTTCTCCCCTCTTGAGTACCAGCTATGAAACCTACATCTCAACTTGTCTGTATGAGAGCACGAAAGCCAGCACCCGCTTCCCCCCATGATTCCGCACTCTGATTTCTATGGGGGCCGTTCGTCCCCGTTCGCCATCTACAAACATTACGGTATCCTGTTAGCATTCCGAACAAGGGGCTGTTCATATATTTGCCTTCAATGATTTCCTGAAGGAACATGTGGAAGTAATAGTGAGCAGTGCAGTCACCCGAGCTGAGATGCACGAGAGGCTGGCGCGCAGGAGGGCTGCAGAGCGGGGGGCCCTGGCCCAGCCCCAGGCGCTT
>NW_005871175.1:2436684-2438911 GCF_000147115.1 Myotis lucifugus | reverse complement strand
AACCCCCGAAAACAAAGGCGCGACAAGATAAGTGCCTCCAGCGGAGAAAGGTCGTCCCTTTCGGAGTCGTCCCCAAACCCACGCAGACCCTGGGCTCTTTGTGCCCTTTCTTTCTTTCAAGCCAGTTCTCCAAGAGACAGCAACAAAAGACAACAAACAAAAACCCCACCGTCTTCATATGGGACTCAACAGTTTGTCTAATCCCATTAAAGGCTTAGCAGCTACAGGGCCCTTTTCCTAACAGACCAGGTTCAAGACGCGCAACCGCTCGGAGACCTCTCCGAAACCGCCCTATTTCTAGACGGGCCGGGAGCGTCTACCGAAGGGCGCTTCTCCATCCCAGGCTTATATTCTCTCTGGGCATTGCGTGCGATTTTTACGTGTCGGTTGTCTTCCTTTCGAAGAGAAGACTAAGCGTAGGGTGATGCCCCCCAAACCAGGAGGCAAACTCATTCTGGAAATGATGGGCAGTTTGTATTTTCACGAACATCTTTCCCGGCAGAGCATCAACACCTCCTCCCTCCCACCACCCCCACCCCATCTGGTCTGCTTCTCCCGCCCCCCCAGTTGTTGTCGAAAGTCTGGGGGTTGGGGCAGGACCCCCTGGTCGCGTAAGAGCTCAGGGCAAACACCATCTGAAGGTTGGGAGATTGGAGGAAACTTTTATTTTGAAGACGCCAAGGGGGGTGGGGCTTCATTTCCTGACAGCTATTTACTTAGAGCAAATGATTAGTTTTAGAAGGATGGACTATAACATTGAATCAATTACAAAACGCGGTTTCTGAGCCCATTGCAGTTGGAGCTAGAGGGAGAGAAACAGAGGAGGGGACTGCCAGGGGGACTGGAGGCCGTGGACACACTTTTTACTGCAGATGTAGGATATTCATTGCGAATTGACATAAGAGGAGAAGGTAAGGGAGAAGAAAAAAAATGATTTTTGTTTCTAAAAGACGTCCCTGTCAGGCCTTCTGGGCTAGAAGTGAAGTAATTTCACTCAAGCTTTGGGCAATGAGAAAAAACAACAACCCCAAAACAAAATTGGGGTGGAATTCCAGTGGAGTGTCCAGACAGTAATTTATTTTGAATAAACTTCACTTGGAGGGAAGATAACCATAGAGTTAGAAAGTCTAGGGAATTAAAAAAAAAACACACATTTTCCAGACCTATTTTTAAAAGCAGTGTTTTTCTAACAACTCTATGGCCTCCCAAAGAAATTGTTTAGGCTTACATTTTTGAGGTTTCTTTTGGGGTTGGGGTGGAATTAGTGTATGCTGGGACGAGCACCAAGTAATGCTGGGAGTGGGGGAAGAGGTGTTGGCCCTCTTTTTGGCAATGGGTTCTGGAAGGCGACAGGTTTTTAATGAGTATTTTCATTCTTTGCTCGCGGTTTGGCGGGACAGCGTTGCAGCCGGTGGCACGGAGCACGGCTGGAACACCGGGGGAGGTGGGGAGAGGAGAGTGTCGAGGGAGGCGCGGGAGGAGTTGCGGGGAGAATAGGAGTGAAGGGCTCGGCTGGAGGAGGCCGGACCTTGAGTGCCCGCCTGGTGCAGTCGGCGCCGTCCCAGGGCGCAGAATTACTGGACGGCGCAGCGCGGGCCGCGAGCTGGGGCCAGACTTAGCGCAACCGTGGCGGCTGCAAGACAAGCAGAGGGGGCGCGGACTTGGGCGAGGGTTTGGGGAGCTCCCCAGCGGTTTGTGGGACCCGCGAAGCGCGAGGAGAGCGGGCGCCAGCCCCGCAGTGCGCCGGAGTGGAGCGCCGTAACGCGGGGGCGACGGCGGCGCGGGCGGGAGGTCTGGAGTAATGACAAACACATTTGGCCCCGAGTGAAGAAGTCGTCGCCTGGCATTCCAGCGGCTGGGGTTTGAGGAATTTCGACTGCGCTCCAAGGGGCCCTCGTTTGCGCTGTGCTCCCCACCGCCGTCGGCCTCTGCACGCCCCCTTCCTCTGTGGACCCGCTTCTGCCAGGCTCCGACTCTGCTGCTGCCCAGTCCCGGCCACAGGAAGGAAAGAAGTAGGTCGCCGGAAAAGTGCCCAACTTTTTGCATGAAAGCTAGGGATGACTCGGAATGGAGACGCTTGGTTCCAGGTAAGACAGGCAGAGGGAGGCAAGCCGCCTTCACCACCCACCGCTGGGCACCGAAGCCCTGGACCTCCCTCGCCTGCCCCTTCCCGCGCGGGGGTGCGTGGCACTCGCCGCCTGCACGAGCCCCGCGCTGCGGCGTCCTC